>NC_043990.1:28739698-28994698 GCF_902150065.1 Myripristis murdjan | reverse complement strand
TGTTCAATTTACTAACCCTTTGCAACAAGTACATATTGAAGGCTAGCATAAAAGCCTTATGTAAATTTGAAGCACATGTGCTGCTTTGACATATTGGATTTCATATATGTGACCTTTTTCTTCAGGTCTGATAGCATGCAACTCCTAATTTATAGGTGAAAAGGCACTTTTCCCTGCACATATTTTTTCATTTTAAGTCACATCATTTAAGGCACATCTGTTTTAACCGATTTGTGAATTTTCATATTAGACTTTTTGTTTAAGGGCACAAAGTCTGGCTGGCAACAGAGACAGCTTTCTGTTCTTAAACCTCTGATCACAACAGAACAGCACAACCTTTTTCACAGCAGCCATTTAAACATGAAATAGCACCTAAACACAGGGTTACTTATGGCATTAACAAAGCTTCTGCTGCATTTGGGTCTAATGCTGCATTCAATTTACCTCAGAAGTCGAAAGTTGTAGCTGGGAATGGCGTTGACTGTGTTCCAGTACAACAAGATGGAAAACCAGAAGCAATACTAGCTCTAGTCAGGTTAGCCACTGTTTTTAGTTCCCTGTTCAAATGGAAGGCTGCCTTGCCGAGCCAGGTCCTCGCTGCTGTGCCTGCTGGCTCACTGAGAAGACTCTGCTACACTTAATATGAACCTTAATTATTGTCATAAGTAACACCTGTGTTTACTGGATATTTCATTTCAAAATGGCTGCTGTGAAACAGTTCCAAAGGGCCTATAGTTTTCCAGCTTAATGGATAGGTTAGGTATTTTCAACCCAGACTGTATTAAAGCACTGACTGCCTTTTTTAATCATACAGCCTCACTCTCTTGCAGCATGCATGAAATTCCAGCAAAGCAGTAAGTTTCTTGCCTGTAAATCTAGCGCTGAGGTTATGCATGCACGATTTTAAATGATGGGAATCAACTTTTTAAAGGCTGAAAAATACTGAAAAAAGTGATGACGGGAGAGAAGAAAGAATAAATGTAATGGTCTCACAACATCTCAGTGAATCTCAGTGAATGTGGACCTGAATGTATATGCTCAAATCAGTAGGGGAGAGTGGGGTAAATAGTGCCAGTTTTTACTTAAAGTGCCTTTAAAGTGAGGGGATTACAGTAATGCCTCCAACTAAAATATGCACATATAGTTTAGGATGTTGTGCATCCCTGGGAACAATCACTTTGGATCTTATATAAACTGTTTGAGAAATATAGCTTTTGAAAAAAAAAGTGGTTTTGTAGCACAACTTGTCCCCGGGGTGGGGTAAATTGTGCTATTAGAGAGAATACACTGGGGTAAATTATGCCATTGATAATTGAAGTAAAACAGATCATTTTAATCTCACAAATGATAATCCTATATAAAAGCAAAACAAATTCAATACAAAATTATTTATTTAACATTTATTTATTATTTTAACAAGATCACAGGCCACTTTTCTACAACAAGGCCGATCGCCACATGAACACATACCCAGAACAAAATAAAACTTCCAAAATGAGCACCTGCAAATCATCTTCACTGAATCTGAATCTGAATAGTTTTAGTGATCAAAGGTAAGAAGACAATGTACAATAACAATAAAATACAATAAAGTAATATATAGTATATAATCACAAGTTGTGCCACTGGCACAACTTACCCCAGGCCCTTTGGCACAAATTACCCTAAGCCCACCATTTTGAAAAAAATGCATCCCCCAGCTGTTTTGAGCAAATATCATGCTAACTGTATAGACTCATGGTGTAGCTTACTAAAGTACTAAAACCTGTGTGAACTGTTTTCAAAGTTTTCTATAGTTGTTCAAACACAGCAATCAAAAAACCTTGGTCAGAGAAATTTTACTTTGGAGGGCAAAAAAAGATTTTTTGAACTGAAATGTGCTTACCTCTCAAGCCATGTGTCTCCCTTCTTTGCAGGATGAGTGAAATGGATGCCTCTTCAAAAATATGTGGTCACATGACCAACTTCTTCTATGGTTTTCTAGATAACAGGGGTGGCACTACTTGACCCTTGGCACAAATTACCCCACTCTCCCCTATTTATGTGCATCTCATAAGCACAGGCCCACTGTTTGACATGGCTTGGTTGTATGGGTGCCGTCTGAGTGCAGGGCTGGCCATGCCTCAGTTAGAGCCTGGGACACCTGTGTGCGCAGTGGAGAGTGGATTCCCTGGAGAAAAGCACCACCCCAGACACAGGCCGCAGCTCATCTAGTGCTCTGCAGCATCTGCTTCCAATTATGTGGACACATCAGTGTGTTCATACAAGGCTTTGACCGATACCGATATTGTTGAATTGAAGTTGTCAGTAGCCGATGTTGAGTGTCTTCATATCTTACCATTTTAATCCAGTGTTTGAAGTATTCAGTTTTTGTCTTGTCAGGGTGCCTCTGAAACAACATTGAGATCATTATGGAGCACTACAGCCCTCCACTGAAATCCAGACAAATGAAATTATTTTAGACTCATTAGCATATCCTGAGGCATTCAGGATTTTTTTTTTTTTTTCAAGCAAGTTCATTCACTCAGCTCAGGCTATGGTTTTTCCATAGACAACCGGTGCAGCGCTGATAAATTCCTCAACAAATATGCAATCAATCAAACTGCATCATATCCATCATAACAGAGGTGGGATGACAATGACTGAACCCAGATCCTATTTTTAACAAGAGGCTACATTAAAAAGAGAAATGGGTGTTCTTGATGTCAAAAGAATTATTTATGCATGATAGCTCCACGTCAGGCTAGCTGCCAAAATGAAATAACAGCTGATAAATGTCAACTCTTACTACATTAGGCGGTCAGTTGTAGCGGTAATGGCACTAAGGATGGTTATAGTTGTGCTCAAGGTGAAAGTTCTTAGATGTTTTAGCGTTCCAAGTCCAAGATGTTTTCAGAAACTTAAATGAAATATTAATATGAGAAAAAGCCTATGCCAGTGTTTCTGAATGTTTAAATTTTTGGTTGAAGCACACACCTTGAACAAAGCCTCTAACATTCATAAAACAGAGCTGATAATTGGCTGTGGAAAGCAAACGTTTCCCTGGGACTATTTTCTGGAAGGTTTTCAGATCCTGTCAGATCACTCCGTCCAATTTCAAGTCATCAAAACCCAACACTGCTGCTGTTTTTAGGAAACTGATGTGGAGGACTTTATTATGGTGATGGAATACTGCTGTGAAGAAAGTTTGAAGTCTCAGAAAGTTCATTTTCATATCATAGTGGAATGAATGGCAACCAGTGGCTGGATAAAAGGGAGGAAAATTCTAAAATATGACTGCTTGCTTGGTATGGTCATCGAAAGGCCTCTTATGATTCCTATAGAAGAGATTTTTTTTCAAACAAAACAAAACAATTCCACCTCATTGTTTCTCTGCCTCCAATTTGTTATTTCATGAGGTCTTCCTTGGCAGCTCCTGTTTGCACTCCGCCCCAGCTCTGGCAGCGCTCACACGTGCTCCTGTTAGTGCTGAAAAGTGTCACCGGCTGTCCCGTTGAAGGCTCTATAGGCGACCCCTGGCCCTTCCTACACATCCAACTGCCCCAGCCCACTGTGACCCAGATTAATTACCCCCCTCTAATTCATTTAGTGGGTGACAGCTGTGGAAAGCGAGCAGCCTGCTGATACATCTTGTTAAATGACGGCCATCAGTCAGTGCTGGCTATCAGAGCGGGCAGGGGAGTGTTGGCCACCAGCCTCTCAGTGGTGCTGTTTCTGTGTGAGTGTAAGTGAGTGTGTGTGTGTGTGCGTTCATTTGTTTGTTCCCTCATGTGAGACATCTATACATGTAGTAGCCAAATATACTGTTAGTTCATCTGTACTTATACTGTTAGTTTTGCACTTTGTTAGATATTACACGTAGTTCATGTAGTAGTCCAAGTCCTGCAGACAGCCAGCAGCAGCTTTATTTAGATGCAAATGAGAATGCTATTACTGCTATAAATGCTATTGCAAATGTGCCAGAGATGAGACAGGTAACATTTTTAATCATCTGCCATTGCTAGAAACTCCAAAAGCTTAAGCCCCATTTGTTCTAGTGCCATTTTATTTTATTTTATTTTGTGCTGTAAAGTTATCCAACAGATTTCCCTCTTAATCCAACCTGGTGACATACAACGTGAAAAGCTGTGTGGAGGCCAACAGAGGCTGCCAATTTCCTTCTTTGCGTATGGTAATTCTGTTAAAGGGACAGTTCACCCTTTTTGAAGAATTTGGTGTTATTTCAGACTGGCTGGAAGAAACCTACCCCTCGTTTCTATATTAGATTCTCCCCACTGAGAAACCTTCTTTCAGAAACTAACAGCTCGGTCAGGAGAGGACAGCACATCAGAGGAAGGAGATAAAGTGAGTATAGAAAGAAACAGAAATTATTTAACAGGCGCTGGATTATTCACACAATATTATCATTTTTTTAAAGATCACGTCAGTACTGGTACATCGTGACACTCCTCCTGTTAGCCTCCCGCCATTGAGCTGGACTTCCCCCCAGCTAACACTCTGAAAATGAACCGCCTTAATCCACTCAAAGAAGGTTTAACATCGTTTTGTAAGTGTTGCTTTCCAAAACTGCTCTCCATCATAACAGCTAGGGGGGAAGTGAAATAATATTAGTTTGTTTTTTTTCAAAATGAGTGAACTACCCTTTAATATTTCAAAATTATTTATGTGGTGAGGAGTTATAGAAATTAAAATCATGCAAACAGCACCTTTAAGAAAATACTGACAGGGTGACACCTACAGCATATACAGATGGAACATGAGCTACAGCAAAAACGACATTATGATCACATAATGATCACACGGTGACTAAGCTGCGATGATCAGCATCAGCAAAATGATAGTAAAGCTACAGGAAACTGAACTCTGTGTTCTCTCCACAGCTTTTTTTTTTTTTTTTTTTTTTTTTTTTTGCACCGTCTTCTTACCTGTAATGATCATGATGTTTGAAGCAATATCCCTAGCCTTGTCATGAAATTTGGATGATTTTTCTCTTTAACTGCATCTCACTCTCTTACTGGCAAACATTATCACTGACATTCATCCATCCATCCATTTTCTATACTCGTTCCTCCTAAATAGGGTTGTTAGCAGATATGGAAAATAGCAAAGTAACTAATTATACTGTATACTGCATTATACAAAGTAACCTGTGTATAATACAGAGGTAATGCCACTTGAACATATCTGAGTTACTAGTCTGTGCTGAGTTACTAGACTGTGGTTACTAGTTACTTTGGAGAATAAGCTTTTACATGCAAAACATAATATGATGATCCTTTTTTTTTTTTTTTTTTTAGCATTATTTGATAGTAGAGAGATAGAGAGAGGTAGAGAGAGACAGGAAAGACAGAGGAGAGAGAGGGGATGACATGCAGCAAAGCGTCCAGGCCAGAATTCCAACCCAGGCCACTGTGGTAAGGACTTACACACTCTACCAGGTGAGCCAGTGAGGCGCCTCACATTAAAACACGGCTAAAGGCCTTGACCTAGTCCTGTTTCATATGTGTGTGTGCATGCATGAATGCAAAACACACAGTGCTGGTCACAGACTTCACTGGGTGGTTTATGCCTGAACTGAGGTGTAAACACTTTATCCACTAGTGGGCAGGTCAGAGACAAAACAATTTCATTTTTTGGTAATTAGTCACAGCAGACCGGTGATAAATGTATCCTTTTAACCGCCCCGGGCGCTGGAGGACTGGCGGACAACTCACATAATCCACTGCATTTGCACGCCGTTTTTCCATAACTTTGTTGTGTTCTCTGACAAAACAATCATGATGGACCTTCAGTTGTCTTTACGGTCCTTCTTCCTCTCTATGTGCTGCTTGCTGTTTCCGTCTCACTGAGCATCACCAGTATCATATTGCCCCCACAATTTGTGGTGGTATTGTACCTAACATATCCGTTAGCTTTCAGGATATGTACACAAAGTCCAGACCAAACGAACACAGGAAACATGTGGTAGCTATCCTGCATATGCATACAGGTATTTAACATCAAGTATAAATGAGGCTTAAATATATGAGTAATTTAACACTGAAGGAAAAGCATTCTCCACACAGTAGGTGCTTTTAGTTTTCATGGTTAAAGCCAAGATCTCTCACTTTTTGCATGTTGTCACCTCACCACAGTAAAGATGGCGCGCATTTCTTTCCTAGCAGAGGTGAAAATGTCATCAGCTGACCTCAACAACCCAAAGCATGAATATACAATTTACTGAAGTGTTGAAATTTGAAAGTAAAACAACATGGGCTGACTATGTACAGGTAAGTCTGTTTTTTTTTTTTTTTTTTTTTGCTTTTTGTGCTGCTGATTCCTCAAGGATGCTGTTGTGTGGCATCCTTGAGGTGTGGCATCCGGATGATATTATTTTGCTTACTGGGGGAATTTCACTTAACCAGGGGGAAGTCCACCTCAATGGCAGGAGGCTAACAGTTAGCATTTGGAGCATCCAGCCAGTATCCAGCACTCAGTAACAATGAGAGGAAGATAGAGCCACTACTGTCCTAAAGAACAGCTGGGTGTCAGCCCTTTTGTCAGCCTTATAAAGACTGACACATCTACATTTGTCTTTTATTGGACAAAGAAATACAAGGCACAGCACAGCACCAGCACGTGTCTTGCTCACATTATTGTTTTAATCATGACAATCTTTTTTTAATCCTATTTTTTATACTCTTGTTTTGACAAGCTTCCAATTAGATTTTGCCAAAAACACATAACCTCTGCTCATTTCTCGAGCAGTAAATACGCATGAAAGTGAATTCATCCTAACAAAGGAAACAATGAAACAAGCGCACCGAAGAGCTATTTCACAACCCCGCCAAGAGAATAATGCATTTTACCGGTAGACACAGAGGCAAGCGATTTGCCACGTGGAGAACGTGAATAAATGTCACTTCAAATACAACTCGCAAAGCGAATCATAAGGTGAGGAAACGTCCTTCTTATCTGGTGTGCAGGAGAAACGAGTGGATCGCTGAAAAGACTTTGTGTCCCATTATCGCACCGTGAGGGGTTTCACACAGGCCTTCAAATGGAGCTGCTTTTGAAAATGCAAATATGGAATATCGCAGAACAACCCTTGCATCCACTGACACACTGTAACATTGACAGTTATGCAGCTGTGTCATTGTGTGTGCAATTTTCACACACATCCATTGAAACATGCACCCTTGTACCCACAATAGAAGATGGTGGAGAAAGGCAGCAGTTTAGGTAAATATCAGAGCATTTTTTTTTTCCCACCACAGCCATCATCTGAGCTCTTTGCAGGTCTAATCAATTATGTAGACAGAATACAGCTGCCGGGCAAAGGACCCCGACACTGGCAGCAACAAAAAAAAAAAAAAAACTTTGTAGTCATCAGGCATTTTTATCTAATGACAGAAATTTCACCCCATGTAGATGAAACACATCAGCATCTCGACAACATTTTTGTTCCACATCATTAATTTGCAGAGGCTTCCTTAGTGGGAAAAACAAAATTGAATTAATTAGGAAAATGCAGGAAACCAAGTTGAGGAATTAATAAAACGGCGTTCTTGTTAATGGACACAAAACAAATGACACCATTATTCTTTAAAGGCAGGCTGGCTCAGTGCACTGGCGCTCATTTCTGACTCAATTACAATGCAGGGAGCACTTCTCCACCTTTCTGAAATGAGGTTTCAATGAGAAAATTTAATTAGGAATTATAGCCCAGTGAGAAACAGATCGAAAAACAAAAGCTTCTCATTTTCACTTTGCAACTTTTTCGTGCATCTTTGTGTTTAGTTAGGAAAGCAAGCTCAAGCCGAGTGTTTTTTTTTTTTTTTTTTTTTTTGCAGGAATCTCTCCTGGGAAACGGGCTTATTTTGAATACCAGTGGCAAACAGGCTGAAGAGCGCTCATCGGAGAAATGCCCTTTTTAAAACTCCGATAGCCTGCTGAAACTGGCAATGTAAACAGCTCGGCAGAGGCATCGGTTGGGCAAGGCTCTTCCTGACTTTAACATTTCTGCTGTGATTCCATGATACTCTCAACAGCGACCCACATTCCCGCTCACTTCCAGCAGATATCAGTAATAAAATGCGGTTTGGCCTCGGGATGAAGATAATGCTCTCACTGTGTGCTCGTAACTGTACTTCATCAACAAATGTACTGTAGGGCCAAACCCATTTCACCACCGCGCAGAGCCGATGTGTCTGTTGTCACCCCGAGGCCCTTCCCCTTCACGGGCCACGTGTGCTGCAGCGCTCCCTGTAAACAGCAGCCTGGAGGCGTGGTGTGCACCGCCGTCCAGAGGCAGGGGGCTGAGGGTGACCGCTCTCATGGCTGTGGCGAGTGGTGATGGTGGTGGTGGTGGCATGGGGGGGTTACGGGGGGTCAGACAGGAGTGGAAGGAATCAATATGTGATGAGTCAGAGGGAGGAGAGGGCCGCCTTACCTGAGGACAGTGAGACCTTCCTCTAATCTACTCAGGGAGAAAATTGTGGAGCTCAATTTAAGACCTAACCCATGAAATTAACACCTCCAGCTCTCTTTTCTGCTACCAAGAGTGATTTCACAGAATGGACAGCCTCTTTTAAACTTTTCAAAGTGAGAGAGGCCCTGACTTTATTTCAGGATTCACCTTATGTGCCTCCTCTTCCACAGGGTGTGGAATATGGCGAAAAAATGTGGGAGGAGGCCCCATTAGAATGAAATAATTTGTCCATTGTTCACGTCGAAACAGTAAAATGTAGACTAAATCATTAGGTTTCAGGTTAAAACAGGATTCCAGCGTCAGTCTGTTTGAGTACAAACCGCTGAACGGCGGTGGGTCTGTCGCTGAGTTGAAGGTGCTCTATGCAAAATCGCAGAGCGTCCACTGAAATGTTGACTGTGTACACTCCACCGACGAAAATGGAACGTGGACAACAAGCATGAAATTTGATGGTTGAGCCTTCATTGTTCTCATCATCAGAGAGGCTGCAATTCAGCTTACAGAGAAGGAGCAATAAGCATGACATTTGATTGGTTGAGTCTGGTTAGGACTCACTGATAAATTACATGCTTACTCCACAATTTTATGCCAGTTGCTTTAGGTTTAGTCTTAGTCTTAATAACAAATGAATAAATAAATAAATAAATAAATAAAATGTGATTTAGTTTTAGTCATTTGAATTTTTAGTTTTAGCCTAGTTTTTACTCACAAACCTACAGTGGTTTTAATCCAACTCAACTCAAACATTTGTCAGATTTGTTTCCTCAGTAAACTCATTAAATTACTTCTTAACTAAATTTAAGCACATTCCTTATTACAGATTCGTGTATTTTGTATCAAGCTTATTGCACTGTGCTTGGTATCAGTAATTAATGTTTGTCCATAATCTTTTTTTCCCTATCCAAAAGCAGGCTGCTGCAACAGATACAGTTCAGTAACATTCACAACATGTCCTCTGTTAGATGTGGACTGGCCAGTGGTTTGCCCCTCACAGCCACTAATGACTGGATCGCTCCTGAGGTCAGGAGTCGTGTTTTCATTCGTCTATTTCTGGCATTTTCATCTTGTTTTTATTCATTGATGAAAATAACAGTGTAGTGTTTCATTACAGTTTTTGTCAGAAAAGGTTTGTTTTTGTTCAGTTTTCACTGATGAATGAATGAACTGATGATCACTGATGAATAGTTGTCATCGTAGTTTTAGTTAAATTAACACTCGTGTAAATGACCCTCACCTCATTAAACCCTCAGTTTTGAGAGTTTTTTTTCCCCCATATGTCTGGATTTCTAATTATTCCAAATGAACCGGAAACATAAAATGTATTATTTCCTATGCTGGAGAGCAATGTGCAGTGAAAGAAAGACTTACGAATTTCTCTTCCTACTGAAAATATCAGGGAATGTCTTGATCTGGAAAATGATCTGCTTTTTTGACTGGATATTTGGTGAGTGGTCTTGTGATGTACATGGTTGTGGTTTGGTTTCGTCTTTGTTGTAACTGACAACAGCATTGTCTCTATCAAACTATTGAACTGTGACTCTGATAATGGTGTTGCTTCTGCACATTTCTGTTTTGATTATTTCTCTGTTTTTTTTTGTTGTTGTTGTTTTGGAGGGGGCCAGGGTGTAAAGCATGCTGCATGCTTTTGTGATAGGATTAAATGTGTATTGTACCCTTGAGTATCCGCATCACTTTTCTGATGTGTATAATGTCACACCTGACAGAGACCAACTGAGGTTAAAATATATTGTGTTGCTCACAGTGAATGTGGTGGAGCAGCATGCAGATATTCTGCTGGATATTCCTGTTGTGTGGATAGTCTACCTTTATCAGTCACTGAGTGTTTAAAAAAATAGCATAGTAAAAGCTTCATGATGATGGCGTAGGTTGCATCACAACTATATAATAAGAGTCAGGAATAAATGGTAGTAAAACTGTCACTGATTTATAAGAAAATGTGGATTATGTCTTTAAAACATGAAGCAACAGCATTACACTGCCAACAGCAAAGGCAGTGAGTCATTCTTTGTGAATAGTATGTATAGTAACAGTATTTTTACCCCAGACTCAGACAGCTTCTCTTTACAGCATTCAGTTTTTCAGAGGCAAAAGCTGGACACAGACAAAGCATGTCACCATTATGAACACTGCAGACAAACTAACTTGGGTAACTGGAGCGAAACCATCCCAAAGATCTCTGCTAAAATTTAAGCGGCACACTCCCAGGTTCTGGATGTACTTTCAGAGCATAGAGCACCAATTAGCATGACAATGACATCATTAATGGATCCTCAATCTGGCTGATTGCTTAATTAGGACCAGCAGAGGATAAGGGTGAGGGCTAAATAAAGAGTCCCTTGTCCCTTGCTGGTATTGTCAATATAGGCCAGTCGTTGGCATACCAATCAAAGGTTCATCACATGGCACATTAAAAACAGTCCCTCATGCTCCCAACCAAGGCCAACTGATGGCTCATTATCCTGCAGCTGAAAATTGCAGCCATCCTGAACAGAATTTCAATTATGCACTTCTTAAAACACTCACTGGATTAAAGATGTTACAAAAGGCCACTCATTGCAATCAGCCAGACTGATTAGGTTTTCATATAGAGGATGAAAGCTGTGCTTCAAAATACATTGAATCTTTTTTTTTTTTTTTTTCACTTGGAAGCCGGTCATTTTGTGTTCTCGTCTGCATTTACCTTTAGCTGTTTCCACATTTAGTGGCGAATTTCAATAAGGAGGAGCAATACTCAAATATGCATAGAGTCCCTTGTGGGGAGTGCATTATTATGAGCCGGTATTGTTAACTGTAGAAGTAATCAAATGTGTCCGTAATAGCGATGCAAAGTGGATGGGGTTATATTAGGGGGCTGGGGTCCCACAATCCCATTTATAACACAGGGGTGGGCATGGAACTGTCCTGGTTGAATCATCAAGGCAAATAAGTAGCTGTGCCTTTGAAACAAGGAGAAAGAAAATTAGGAGACAAATCAACCATGAGTCTCATAGAGAATTACCTCCAGTAACAGCCAGTCACCAGGCTGTAAATTCTGATGTTTGTGCTGTAGCTGTGTTGTAGCCTAACGCCCTGCCAGCGGTGTACAGTGCCGACCAAATTTTCACTGTCTGTCGTTACGTGGTAAAGAGCATTTTGGAATCATGACACCAAATGTGGCCTTAGAACTTTCAGTGTTGACACGTGCACCAGTTTTCTTCTGGGTCTTAATACAGTGAACACATTTTTTTCCTGTTGCCAGAGCACCATGGGCTCTCTTTTTCTGGGTTTTAAGGAAAAGGAATCCGAAGATAACAAAAACAGCAACTGCACACTCAAACACTGTGCATATCAAAATTTACTGCAAGCTTTCGGTCATAAACCTTCTTCAGGCTTACAGAACAAGTGAATACAACATGAGGGTTAAAATAGTCACGTCACTTGATTGTAAAATGCCAGACACCTGTGTCAGGCATGGCAATGGCAAGAGAGGCATCATGGGAATTGTAGTCCCAAAAATAGTTGACTACAGAGGCCATATTTAGACCTAGTTACTCCAAATATCTACCAAGACAAAAAAAAAACACCGTTACATAGGGATAATTAACAAATCAAATACAAAAGACAGAGCACGATAGAGCAAAGCTATACAATCTATGCATACATCAGGTAGTGGCCATCATAAAGCATAGTAGAGCCTAGCATCTATATGTTTACAGTACAACACTCATGTCAAACTCCTCATTTAGACCTAGTGGTTGTAGACTTTCTAGGGAAAGGAAAAGGAATCCGAAAATTGTCCAGTATTTCCAACCAGTTAACGATGGAAACTAACACCTGGCAGAGCTACCTGGTGAAACTCAACATGTTTCGCAGCTTTGAGGCAACTTTATACATTCACGCATTTCAGCTACGGCGTTAAGGTGTTATGTTCCCAACTACAACCACTGATCTGGACTACATGGACAAAATGCATTGCTTTCTTACTCGGCGAAGCAGCAGCTGGATTCTCTATAAACTAGCTAACAACAGCCAGCAGTACCTTCTTAGCTTTAGTAAATGTAAACACAAAAGTAACACAATAATCCACGTTTCTTACCACACAGTTTTTCACTTCACTTGAACTGATCGTTGTAGTTCACACTGCAGACCATGGAGCATTTGCTATTAAGTGTAGACTTCAATGACTTTTCCAGGCTTCTTAGTGCAATATGTATTTTCTCAGTACAAAAACAGTTACCATTTTAATCAGGTGGGAACGTCTTGCTGAGAAAAATGTATTTGTGCTATGGTCTTTTCACCTTATTCACCTCTCAGCCATGTTTGTGGGGGATTAGATGCAGAAGTCCCATAGACAACACTAGATTAGTGTTAAACATCTGCTGTCAAAATACTCTTTCAAGAGCAGGATTAATAGCCACAGCTAGAAATAATGTCAGCAGCTACAATAAAACATTTCCCATGGTTGAATTATGTTTTCTTACCGTTGTTTTATTGCTTTAGAATGAATGAAAATCAATCAGCAGAGCACTGTTGACCTCCATTCATTTTATACCATGCAAACCACTAAGGTTAAATATATTTGAAGACTTTTAATAAGGGCTTTGAAGTTATGATGGTGTGATCATTTCATTCAAGACTACTCTTAAAATATTATTTTTTTAGCAGTTTTAACATTCAACACCTACATGTCTACTCCCCCTCAGTCAAGCGAACATGGTTCTGAGGCGAATAAGGCAAATTTCTTGCAGCATTGCCTATCTCATCATCATAACCCAAAGGGTTTTTTTAGCATTGCCCCAACCCAGCAAGCACTGGAGAGGCAAGGAGATGCAAGAGGAGGCCAAAGTCAGTGCACGAAAAGTGGAAAATTTGGAAAACATTTTGGCAGTGCAACATTCATATTAAATTAGCTTTGAAAATTTTATTTTGAACTGACATCAGCAATACAGTTGGTTCCTGATTTTACATACTGATGCATATAGCCGCTATAGATAATTACAGACATTATTTCAGCTATCATATTGGCGTAATGTGTTTTCCGTGTCGGTGCAAGCTGTAATATGATATATTCAATGTCAAAATGGTTGCTAGGATCCTTCAGTGTTTGGTATTTTATCTAAAGGCTTTTGATTTTCAGTTTTGGAAATAGAGGGTCACAGAATGCCACTGCTATCACTGCCATGTAATGGTATTTTATGATACAGCCAATTAAAAATAATGATCCTGGATTAAGGTTTCTGGCCACTCAGGGAACACCCACCACCACTAAAAAGAAAACCTGATTAGAATTCATCCTGTCGCCTCATCTGGCCGCTGCATAACAAAGGGCTGAGTCGGTTTCATCATGTGGTATTTTCTAGTACTCTTTTCCACAACTCAACCTTTTCCATAGGTCTGTACTTCCGTAGCTCAACCTTTTACTTCTACAGCCCTGAAAGCTACACAGCAAATAAAATAAAAGCCGCTATAAAAACACAGACCTCTTTACAGTAGACGAGAGACGGCTCACTAGAGTTATTTACTGCAGGATATGGACTACGTCGAAGTGAAAACTCATATCCTGAGCACAAGTCTTGGGCTTGTATCTCTGCTGTTGCACCGCCATCATGTTGTCATAAAACATTTCAGCAGAGAGGGGTTTATGGGCTGCCCAGCACTCTCAGCGGCCCTGGCCTCTCCTGGCTCCAGCAAAGCACTTTATGACTGCTGCTATCCGAAGATATGACACCAAAAACACCTGACAAACCCAGGGACTCGCTGACAGATGTCCCACTCTCTCTGTTGATTGTTCTGAAAGCTGAAAGAGAGCGCGATCTGTCAACATTAGAGAGCTGTTGATCATTCCAAGCTTAATGTGTGACTGTCAAACAACAGATTGTGACTTTGGGGTTGTGGTTTCTTGTGGTAGAATCTGTACTACAGGTTGTTGCTACCCGTGGTATGGATTGTTTATACTGTGCTAGAAGTAGGTCTCCTCTGACCCTCTGCACCCGAGACAAACCTCCTAAATCAGGGCTTTTCAGTAACAGTGACTGGGTTGTCTCAATGCATCGACTTGAAATTATGCCGGTGTGAATGAATCAATCAGCTAAAGGAAGCTGATAGAAGGAATTATACTTGGCCTGAATCAAGATAACATGCTTTCAATCAGTTTATTTTTATGGGGAGAGAGTGCAACAGTATCTCATAAACTGGGTGAAACTTGTTTGCTTTCTGTCATTAATATTATTTCTCTGTCCAGTTACATGTTCTATTATTTTTATTACTGAATGTCCAGCCCCATCATGTCCTGTGTTCATGTGTCTGTTTCCTGTTTTCTGTGTGCACTTGACCATGTGAATTGCGTCCTTGGGGGTGATAAAGTTTACCTTGACCTTATTCTCTTAGACAAACATACCATAGAGTAAATACGACAAAGCACAAGTTGCTGTACAAACCCTATTTCCTGTTCCACCAGGTGCCAGCCACAACGCAACACAAATACGGAGTCATACTTCCAGCTCTGCTGAACCTGAAATCCAAAGTCTGGGAAAGAGAAGAGAAACGGCAGCCTAGACAAAAGTTGTGCAGTGTGTAGGATTTACAAAAACAGAAATCATGTACTTTAAAAACCTTCCAACAACAAATCTATCCAGCCACATTTTGAAGTGGCATGGAATCTCCATCAGCACTGAGATGTCTGCGGCAGTGGAATGTAGGTGGTTACTCAGTCGATAAACAGGGGGATTTTATACATATGACCGCTCAGCTTTACATACTTGTAACAACCCCCACATTAATTTGTTGTGCTGATGGTCAAAATCCAAACTAGTAAGTCATTTTTATTGTGTTATGATTTACTAGACTGACCTATACAAGAATAGTAGAATGCAGGTTTTCAAGCCATGTTCTTGAAAATGAAGACATAACCAGTCGCTGTGCTATAATTGCTGTTGTTTATTTTGTAGCATCCAGAGAATAATCCTAAATCCCCTAAAGCCACCGAGACAAAATCTCAGTTGGTGCCTGTTGCACTGCTAATTAATTTAGCCCAACTGAACGCCTTCATTCCGTCGTTCAGAGGTGGGGATTGTCTGATAGCAGCAGGGTTTTTGGTTGCCCTCGATTCCATCTGAAATTAAATAAATAATGAATGCAACTTCTTTTTTTCCCCCATCCTCATCATATTCTTTCTCTTCCTGCCTCACCATTTGCAGAAGCGGAAGCTGGTAATATTCCCGCTGATGGTATCTGTGTTATTAGGGCTTCAGCTGCTGGATAAACACATCAACAAATGAAGTATTCTTCACAATGGCTTTCTTTCACTCACAGACTTAGATTCTGGGTGGCTGATTTGTGATTATACATACATATATATTGTTATATATTATGGAGTGGTAAAAATAACAAAGAAATGCACATTAAAGCCAAGATTATTAGGTCAAAAATATACCTGACTTACCGGTCTAAACCACAAAGAGACGCTGCAAGAGAAGTAGCGTCCTAACCCAACTAATTGAGATTCGGTGGATTCCTCCTATTTCCTCAAAAGTAATTTGAGTTTCAGGGTGGGCATGGACACATCTCAAAACCAAGGCATGGAAGACAAACTGTCTCCTAGACAGCAGTGAGTGTGGGTCCAGACAAAGCTGGACTCACCAAAGTTCCATTTGCCTCTTTCTTTAGTTCCCAGCAGCGTGACCAGGTTCACCACAATGACAGGACTTGTGCTTATTAAAGCCCAAACCTTTTGTGATCAGTTAACTCTCGTTTTTTGGGGGGGAACCAACATGCACAGTTGTGTCGTGCAGTATCAAGGTCTATGGTGGAAATGTGATTTCCTTCACAGCACTTAAAGTACCAGCTGAGCTGAACATCAATCACAAGGAATTTTTTTCAAATTAGTCAAAGTAAGAGGCAATAGCAGCAGTTTGTCTTAGTGTACTTTTTGTTGCTAACAATTACTGGTATTTGCATTTTTTTTTTTTTATTGAAATTTTAAAAATGAATGACCCACTGTGAATACTAAAATTAATAATACAGATATGGCTGTAACTCAAAAACTGCAAAGAACTTTACCAAAATCTTGGTGTTGTTAAATTTAGAGAAAAATGAATTTCAAGAATTCTTTGATCTTAGATAACTCTGGTATTTGGTATCTTAAATTAATACTGAACTTACACAAAAAGGTGAAATCAAAACTTTAGATTCTGGCATGCCTTGGCAGTTACTAGAGAAAATTGTGTGCCTCTACTTCTAACAGAAAAAAAAAAAAAAAAATCTGCAGAGCATTTCCTTAACATACTAATTTTAGTAATTAGTCATTAGTGAGATAAACAGCTTTACAGATTGTTTTGGAATGCCATCTCAAAGTAGATCCTGATAACACTAAACGATGTAGGCAGCAGTTATGTACAACTACACATCATCACATCTTTGATTTTGATACTTTATATGCACAGGCTTTCAACACTGTCATGGTCTCTCATATCAACATACTGTATATTCAGTGTTGAAATTCTTGCTGGGAACTGAATCAGATTTCTTTCAAGATGCTGGATAAAGTGTATTCTCATTCAAATGCACAGTGATGTCATTGTTGCTCTCTGTTTTCCTATTGTGTGGCTTTTCTATTGCCAACATTATAGCAGCTATTTCTCAGTGGCTGAATACAGAAGCCAGTTCACTGCCAGCGTGTGCCCCTCCACTTGTGTAACAAGTGAGCAGACAACAGATCTTCCCACTGACCCTTCTCTCCATCTCTCTGCCTCCCCTTCTTGGTGCTTATGAATATGAGACACCTCCTCGGCATTAGAGGCCACAGCAACATCAACCAGGAGGAGCAGAATAATGGTTCCCTCCTTTCCTTTCAGCCTATAGAAAAAGTCATTTGAAGCCGTGGGTCTTGAAGAGGCAGTTCAAACAGAGGCTGGCCATGGCCTGGTGTTTGCTCTCCTCCGTCTCCATCTTCTCCCCTCCTCTCCCAGGACATCAAGGGAGATTTACTCCAGCTTATCTATAAAGGGCCAGGATGAGCCTCGGCAACTGAGCGAAACAATTACTCACAGCTGCTCCCTATCTGTCCCACCGTGAGCAATTCCACTTCAGCGGTCGACGCCAACAGTCGCATTCAGACGCACACCGACACGTCCACGTACACACCCGCCGCCCAGCAGCCGACGTGCAATGCAGTCCTCGCAAGCCAGTTAACCAGTTTCCCTTTTGACACGCCAGGTAGCCCAATGTCATTGTTTCAATGCTCACTTTTTTGTGTCTAAAAGGCAGCCATGTAGGGCAATGCTTGTCAATGTGGAGGGCACTGGGAGGGCACCCGGGGGTTCTGGAGGTGTTCCAGGGGTACTTGAGGGACTTCCAGGAACCCTTGAGGGGGTATCATGGGCTCATGACAGGGTTCCAGGGGAGTTTCCAACAAAAGGAGAAATAGTTTGATTTAAATATATATATATATATATATATATATATATACATATATATATAAGAATCGCAGGTTTCACACAGCTCTACAAGACAATACTAAATCAACAGCAGCTAAAATCTCCCTGTGTCTAGGATAAATCTGATCAAATAAAGTCATTATTGACTTTCTTTTGGAACAGGTCCTCAATAACCTGCAAGAAAGAAAACAAGAAAATCCCATCTTAAGTTAACAGTTTTTCCTTGGTGTGGCTTTTTCTGAGCTATATCCTATAACTACAGCATTACATGTTCCCCTGGAGATGCTGTGTAGAGGCTAGGGTTTGACCTATATGCATTTTTTTTTAAACCAATACTAAGACTGCTAGTTTTAGATTAAAGGTGTGAATAACATAGCTTGGTGCCTACATTTTTGAATTATGTAGTAATTCCTGATATGATTCTACTCTCATTTCCAGCTGTGGATTTGACTGGAATCTGTGCGAAATCTGGTGATTTCTTCTGTTTGCAAGAAATGTTATGGCATCAATAAATTAAAAGATGAAAAACTAGCCAGACAAAAAGTTTGTTGTTGTTGTTGTTGTTGTTGTTGCTGTTGCTGTTGTTGTTGTTGTTGTTGTTGTTGTTGTTGTTGTTGTAATTGGCCCATTGGTGGGACTTTGGTAATTCATCTCTGACAGAGACATGACCAGAATCCAATGAATTACAGCTTGAGTCATGGGGTCTGGAAACCAGACCATCAGTAACAGATATGTTGTGCCTAAAGTAAATATCATTAACTTTGAATATTCACTTGAACAAAATCTGAAAAAACAAACACACAAACAAACAAAAAACATCCAAACAGTCAGCATTTACAACAAATATTTAATCTGGCCAGGGTAAAAAAGCCTCTGGAACAGCATTTGCACCATAATGGGATGGTAACTTTCCAAACCCAACTGAAAATCAAAACATTGCACTAGAACCAATTTAAAATCTTACCATAGATACCATAGTTGCGTAGTGATCAAGTGTATATTACATGTGTAAAGTAATTCATCTGTATTATATCCATCATACTACTCATTGGAGTAGTATGATGATCTGTTTTTTGATAACAGGCCAGTATGAGCTCCATGTGGTCTCATTCCAGCTGGGACTGTTTGCTGAGGTTGTGTCGGGGTTAGTGAGGTTGTGTCCTCACTAGGCCCTCTGGTTCTTTTCCCTAGAGTCAAGGCTGTTTTCAGTGGCGGTTCTGCCCATGTTGCCGCCCTGGGCGAAATTACTGCCTTGTGCCCTACCGTTCTAGCCCCGCGCGCGCGCGCGAACTTCCAAGCGATAACGGCCGCTACCGGTGCCCCTCTGGCGGCTAGACGCGCCCCTCCCAGAGTAGGGGCGCCAACACCTGCACAAATACCTTTTTTTGAAAAATACTTTTTATACGGACAAAATCTTGTTTGCATAAAAAAAGTCACCGGTCAGCATCAGGCGGGCCGGTCGCGGCACCGGCTTGATGCCCACAGGTGCCGCGCCCACCCGGTCAGGTCTGACAGGTGAGCTGCGCACACATACTGCCATCCTCTCATTATTAATCAACTTTTGCTCATACGCGGCTGCAGCAGCACAACGAACAGTGACACAGACAACATGGTTGATTATTGACTGCGCAATGCGGCCATTCGCCGGTAATTGCGGCATCAGGCGAGCCTACCTACTGGTTTATATGCAAGCACAATACATGTGTATTTGCTTAGACCCCAATATTAGACGAGGGCGTTTTTTCAGGGCATTTTCAATGGAAAAAATATTGTCTTATATTCAGATGAATACGGCAATAGAAAACTGCTTTGCAGCGAGGATGATTTTTTTTTTTTTTTGCTCTCATGCCGCCCCCCACGTGACATGAATAAGTGCCGCCCCGGGCGGCTGCCCGCTTCGCCCGTGCCTAAACCGCTACTGGCTGTTTTAAGTGAGCAGCAGTACTCAGTTAGTTGATTTCTGCCGTCTGCGGAATGAAAGCAGTGTCACCCCCACGTCTTCACACTTCCGATATCACCGAAGAGAAATATTTCTCACTAAAATATTCTGAAATGTGTACACTGGCTCCAGTTTTACCAACCCCTATATCTGAACCAAACCTGCAAAGCTCAATACCTAACCTAACCTGTTACCTGCAATGATCTCTATATCTACTCTGGAACAGACCCAACCACAAGACAAGCAACCCAACCCACATCTGTTATGAAGTACAAAGTTCCACATTCTTTATAAAAAGGGGTTCTTTTTAATTTTGGTTTGGATAAGCGACAAAGCCACTGATGATGCCATTCTCACAGTCTACAATTACGCCAGATTTGTCCCATATGTCTGACTTGGCCTTTGAGGATATGTTATCAACAATCTGATATTCACCACTTCATCCCGGTTGATCGATGTGTGGCCTTGATCCCTGTCAGTGAGGCCTGTGACATCCCCTCTGTTTTTTTGTTGCTGTTTTTTTTTTTTTTTTTTTTTTGACCCAGATGGATGTTATTCATGGCAAGGCAGTAAATCACAATTGTAAATATAGACAATTGTTACTTGGGATGCTGTAAAGTGGAATTTATAAAATGATGCTTCTCAGGTTGAAACTAAAAAGACAAAGGAGGAGTCCTTGCTGCAGCAGCCCAGGTCCCCTCTCTCTCAACCCACCTTTCCTGCCTCTCTCAGCTGACACAATCGAATACAGCAGAAATGTCGGGGGAAAAAAATCACCTAATATACACACTCTTTGCTGGTGCAGGACTCTACACTGGGCAAAACTGACAGACTACTCCGGTTAGGTGTTGCTATGGTACAATACTTTGGGGGCATTGGTAGCACAGAGCCGTGGTTCTCAGCTTTATAATGACCAGGGTCCAAGAGTGTGCAGGTTTTAGTCCAACCAAACATTACAGCAGCTAATTACACTGATTAACACAGCTTCAAGTTAAGTGGAGGAGTTTATCAGAGAACTCACCTTCTGTATTGTGTGGATTGAATGAAAACCTGCAGACTCTTCAACAAGGGGCGTAGTGGACCCGGGGAATGAGGGGTACATGTTGAATTTTTATAGAAAATTAATATATACACACAGTAATAGAGACACAAACAAGTTCATTAATTTTTGAAATAAAAAATAAGTCTGATTCCTGAACATTCCATCCCCCCTCAGTTTTGACATGTTGGCTACGCATCTATTTTGAAAAATGATTGAGAAGGACCAGCTTTTAATGGATGGTCGCTGGTTGGAATCCCCAAATCTGTTGGGGAGATGTGGTTGGAGCAAAATGAATAAGTAACACGCTCCCCTACCCAGCGACGGCTGTCAAGGCACTCATTTATACTGGGCAGCTCCAAGTATGAATGTGCGGAACTGTATGAATGTAAATCAGGGTGTTTCTGGAACTGTTGTCTCTCCCTGGATAAACAAAGGCTGAAAAAGTCTTGCTCTAACAAAAGATGGATCCCTAAAGTAACACCTCGTACTTGTTGAGTTGAAGTGTAATTCCACAGTTGTGGAGCCAATTCCAGTTCTGCAGTGAGTTTGTGATTCTCTGCCAGAGCTGAGCAGCCTTCCCCAGGGTTGCCCATGTGATGAGGAGCGACAGGCGCCGGTAATGCAAAAATAATCTGCTAATCTCCACTGTAATTAAACAGATGGAATGAGGTCTTTACTGCGCGCCTCAAATAAGCCATAAGTTCCCCCAAGCCACAGACGGCAATGTACATAAAGGACCAATGAGGAGGAGCTACTTAGGGAGGAGAACTGCAGTGAGATCAGGGAAAGACTCTACATCTGCCCCTCTAATCTGTTCCTTTCAGCAGAAATACATCATTATATAAAGGGTTGAATGTCTCCTGTTTTACCCATTGACAGGCTGAAAGAATATTGATTACTGTATATTCAGTCTATCCTAAATGGTAAATAACAACGGTTACAATGTTGTAACCCTAGTTCTATAAGCTCAAGCTCTGTACTCTACTGGACTCTTTGGGTAAGAGCTCTCCAATCATATGTGCAGACCAGCTCACTGAAAATTTGCATGTGCTTAGCTTACCAGTCAGGGGCGAGCCTTCTGTAGACCGTTGTTCTTCACACACTATATAAGGCAGCGTACTAAGTTAAAGCAGCCGTAACTTCCTTCAAGGAGCAGTAGGTAAGTCAATAGGTAGAGGGCCCTGCCTGTGCCTACAGAACTAGGGTTGCAATATCATAACAGTCATTCGATCTCACACAGGCTCTTGTCTCACTTTCTCCTGCAGGGGAGGGATGAGATGGAGAGGAGGAAAGGTATAAGGCAGCCTTCATGGTCATGGCGCGCATACAAACACGTCCACCCGCATGGACAAAGGTGGAAGCCCCAGCATTTTGTGCATGTCCACAATCTCCTGTTACTGTCCTATGTGAACTGGGTCTAGCCACATTCATTGTAGTGGGGCGGGGGGCCAGGACAGTGGGAGTGGAGGGGAAGGAGGTCGCTCTCTCTGTAGGTATATGATTGTATGTGAGTAGGTGTTGTCCATTTTCTGAAACACAGGTAGCTCCGCATCAATGGGACCGGTGGTGGTTGTGCTACTCCAATCCTCTGGGGCAGCACTACAGGAGGCTTGTCCCTGATTAGCTAGCTATATGCATACAAATTCTCAGTAAGCTAGTCTGCACATGACTGGAGCGCTATTAGCCAAAGAATCCAATAGAGCACAGAGTGTTTGTGAGCTAGAACAAGGTTATAGTGTAAAAGGGTTGGATCAGGTTCAATAGTCCCATTTCTGCACAGTTCTGTAGTCTAAAAAGACGAGTTCTTTTAGAAACTCAATAGATAAAATATGATTTAGTGGGAATGAAACAAATTAACCTGGACAAAATACAGAATAAAGGTTGATTGTGCTAAAACTGATAGTAAGAGTTTTTTGGCCAAAGGGTTGGCTTCCCTGATTTACATTATGTTAGCTTTATACTGTCCCATAAATTTCTTTAAATACATTTTCATTTAAACAGAATGGTTATTCTCAAATAAATGACCACAACTAGAAATCATGAAAAAAATGCATTTTGACATGAAGCAAAACTGCAAGAACAAAGAACAACATGTCCTGGTACCCATTTGCTGAGGAAATTAAACGGCTCTTTTATTGTTGTTTTGCTTTTGGAATTGGAAAGTAGATCTGATAGTTAGTGTCTGCAGGAAACTTCACCACAGTCACCTTGTGCCAGAAAGAGACAGTTGGACAGTACTTTTCTAAATAATTGCAGTTATATAGCAGAAAAATGGGTACCAGGGTTTGTTTTTCTTTATATTGCAAAATCCACTTGTGTCCACATGCTTTGAATTTTGTTTTTTATGTTTTAATGATGTTATTTTGGCACCAGTTTTGCAACACTTCAGAATTGAATGGAGAGATAGAAATACAATATTGTGGATTAGTAGTGCAGGGGAGCACAGAGCAACTAATGAGGAGATTTCATTGCAATGTGGACTCATATCACATCCAAGTAACTACTGTATACAACCCAACACTCAAGCAAAGTTCAGGTTTGCTTTAATAGGACAAAATCATATGCAAAAAAAATCAAGCGGGTGAATACTTCTCATAGCCATCGCTTTTATAACAATAAACCAATATTACTTCCTGGAAATGAAGGCAATAGTTATCAATACACAGGATATTAAAATCCCATGTACTGTACCATAATCCAGGGTAAGCCTTCCTATAGAGGCCAATTCAGTTTTACAGAATGCTAAACCACCATACAAATGAGTGCCACAGAGAGCAAAAACAAATCTACAGGACCCTGGCGAAACAATTCACGGTTTCCCTCTAAACGTTACTGAAAATACAATTTGGTTGTATGGGATGAAGACATGTTGACTAGAAATTGTTAAATACAAATATGTCTAATTGTAGATGTATTTGTGATATGTCTAAAACAAATGTAATTTGCAACAAAATACATTTCCCTTGATTGAGAATGCATTTTAGTTGTATGGGAATGAAATTTCTAGGAGACTGTTGCAACCACACTCACACTCACACACACACACACACACACACACACACACACACACATAGCTGATGATCTCCAAAGGTCAGCACAGAGCTAAAGTATGTTGATGTCATTACAAATCTCTCCATGGGAAAACAAAGAGCCCTGAGGCGAATCCCTCCGGTAAGATTTCTGACCAACGAGAGGGCAGTTTGTTCACACATGACATTTGTTTTTACAACTTTGGACCGCTGCTGAATATTGCCATATGAATGCAAACAAAGCACTTGAAACCAAATTGTGTCATTTCACCATTTTAGGCTCTGAATCGGAACAAAGCAAACAAGCTGCCTAACTTTCCAAGCAAGTGAGAGTTGGCAAGCCATTGTGGTTATCGCTTTTGTTCACTGATGCAAGCCTATAGCAGAGCTGATAGTAACTGCTAGTGAACTGTGTAGTAACGTGACAGGACACAAGCACCTTCTGATAAAAAAAAAAAAAAAAAAAAAATGTAAGTCAGGTATCATCTGAATTAAACACAAAAAACTTCTAGATCTACTGGCCATGTGAAAAAAGGGTCTTGTGGTGTGACAAGGGAGCTTTTTAGTTGTAGGTCCAAACAATATATTTGACACAAAGCCAATATTGCACATCACCCTAAACTGTCCCTACTGTCACGTATCGTTGTGGCAGCATCATAATCTGAGGCTGTTTCTGTTCAGCAGGGATGGGGCCTCTGGTGAGGATAGAGAGGGAATTGAATATTGCAAAATACCAACTGATTCTAGAGAAAAACCTGCTGCACTCTGCAAAAAAAAGCTGAAGCCAGGGAAGAATTTCACCTTTCAACACTACAGTGACCCATAGCACACAACCAAATCCACCGTGGAATGGTTGGAAAAATGGAAGATCAATGTTTTGGAGTGGGCCTGTCACAGCCCTGACCTCAACCCAACTCAAAATCTTTGCACTGACCTAAAAAGAGCCGCTCATAGCCAATCACCAATTAATCTAAGTGTGCTCGCATTCAAACGCCAAGAAGAATGGGACAAAATCGAAGTGCACTAAACTGGAAGAAATTCACCCCAAAGTAAATTGTGAGAAGATTCATAAAACAAAAGCATTCACTGTTTTTTTTTAGGTTTTCATAAGTTTGTTTGGCAAAACACTGCTAACAATTTTTTAAATTAAGAAGTACAGTGGTCCCTCGTTTATCGCGGGGGTTACGTTCCAAAAATAACCCGCAATAGGCGAAATCCGCGAAGTAGTCAGCTTTATTTTTTACAATTATTCTAGATGTTTTAAGGCTGTAAAACCCCTCACTACACACTTTATACACTTTTCTCAGACAGGCATTAACATTTTCTCACTTTTCTCTCTTGTTTAAACTCTCAAAGTTCAAACCTTCGTAGAAAAATAAGTCCAGTATTATAGAATGAACGCATTCTGTACTGTACAGGAGACACGGCACGGAGGAGATTGATTGACAATGGTCTACAGTCCCTTAGCCAATCAGGACGCAGAACACAATGCGCTGTGCTTAAAAAAAAAAAAAAAAAAAAAAGCATGCAAAATTGCACTAAAAAAAAATCCGCGAAACTGCGAGGCCGCGAAAGGTGAACCGCGTTATAGCGAGGGACCACTGTATAGATTTTCTCAACATACTATAGACGCAATCAGAGCGTCTCACATCACGCACAATAAGCCAAACTGGAGAGAACCATCAGGCAAGTTTTTCAGAGATTTCAATGTTTGCATGCACACTAACACCACAATTACCTGCTCTGTGCTCCCCTTGGCTGCTAATCCACACTACTGTATTTCTGTCTCTCCATTCATTCCCATAGTGTGATAAAACAGCTCAAAAAATAACACTTTCAGCACATAAAATAACACTAACAAAGTGCATGAAGCCAATATAAAAAAAAACAAAACAAGAGGGACTCAGCATGGACTCAAAGACTCTTGTCAGGTATTTGGGAACAATATATAATTTTTATTTTTATTTTTTTATGTATTTATTTTTTTAGTGTTACAAAAGTGCCAACTTCTATCTCTGCAAAATCACAAATATGGACCCAAGAGTTCCGAGGGATAAATGTGGGTGACAGAGAAAAGTGGCCAGTAGGGCAGTGAAGCTACACAAGGACTTCAGCAGTGTCTATGCGTTAGAAGGCACATACTGCAGGTGCCACTGCAGTCCTAATGCTGGATGGATACAGGATAAATGCACGGCAGGGGGGTAATAATAGTGGATTAACCTATGGTGTTGATTCTCTGTGAAATCGACAAAGGAGGAGACGACGGATTTGAGGATTTTGTGTTTTTCTCTGCACGACACGAGTAAGCCAGCCAGTGTGAGAGAAAGGACAGATATGCACACAGTCAGAATCTCCCTATCTAAATCTGAAAACTGGCTGATAAAACGGGCTGAAAACAGCCTGGTGAGCTCTCAGTGCTCCAGCGACTAAATGAAGCCTTTGAACCTCTTCACAGCAATGGGGCTGAATGCTCTATCAACGGCGGCACGCTGGAAACAAGCTACTGGCCCAGGAATCCAGATAAACATATAAGAGGCGCTGGCCGCCGTCAACAGGCACATTCACAGGCAGACAATAGGGCTCTGATCAGAACAATGATTATGCAGGCCCTCTGCCGTCCTGTCATTGGCAGCCCACTTTCTCCATTCCTATCATTTTAATTAATTCTGTGATATTTCCAAAGTCTGGGCTGTATAGACCCCTAATGAGAAATCTCATCAAAAGACGCAGAAGCCAGGCAATTTGAGCTGCGGCTGGCATGATATGCTGCACTCTCAGCCTCCTCCTCCATCCGCAATTACTTCCTTTTCTTCTTCATGCACAGCAGTGTCCCCAGCCACAAAGTCTCCTCCTGGTCAGCTGTGCTACACCTGTATTTGTATTTTTCCTTTCATTTTTACTTTGTTGTGAGCTTTTCTTTCTTTTTTTTCTTTCTTTTTTTTTTTTTTTTTTTTTGCTTTGACTAGTTTGCTGTTGTGTACTGATAGCCATCTCATTGACTTTAATCAGCCATCCATCAATGTGACAACGCTCTAAGAATAAAGGTTTTCAGGCGCTAGTTAATTAATCTGCCTGCTCCTGTCTGCCTGCACTGCTCAATCATGGGGTAAATAAAGGCAGTCAAGAATGTAATTGTTTGTTTTCTATGCAGAGTTTGGAAAAAAAGGCACTTTTTCATCTCAAGGAGCTGTGAAAGTTGCCCTTTTGCTTTCATTTACCAAAGGTATCTCATGAAGCAAATGAGGCAGAGGTGTACACAAATGTCACATTTCAGCATTACTCGTTTTCTGCTTCCCTTTTTCCACCCTTAAACAATATCAGCGGTGATTTCAAATGAGTAGGAAGCACCGAAGTTAGAGCTACAGTGTTGGTCATTTTGGATGTTTTTTTCTTATCACTGTCTCGACTGACATTCTGATGGTTATAGTGCATTTACTGTCCTAAACAGCAGGTCATGGTTGTTTCTGTCATCAGAGATGGGCACAAATACATCAAAAAGTATCTAGTTACAAATTACAAACAGTAATGTGTCAGAATAAACGTAATTTGAAAATACACAAATACATTTTATACAAACTGATACTGATCATATTTTAGGTATTTAGTCACCTCAATATGGGTCTGACCTTAACCCCCTGACACTGAAATGATGAGCTCTGCCAATTTCCCACATCCTGGATTTGAAGTGGCCAATCAGAAGACCTTGGAGGTGGGCAGGCTACAAATTCAGGGGTGCATGCTGGGTGGTTTCTGGCGGTTCACTGACTGAGTGAACCGCCCATTGAAATGCAACTCAGGGAACTGACAAGTCAGGCCACGGTGATGCACTGCTTCTTTCAGATCACACTGGGCATTTCGCAGCTGCCTTTTGCAAAAGCAATACATATTAGTGTAGTGCTGGACACCTTATTTTTTCCCCACCCACATTCCACAAAAACCTGCCCTACTCTGCTTCTGATTGGCTAGTAGTCGTTGCTTTTGTTGGTTAGGTTTAAGCATGAGAAGTGAGATGTGTGGGGGATTAGGGTAAGAATATGGCCCTGTTCTCACCTGGCATTCACATGCCTCTTGGGTGATCCGATTACCCAACAAGAGGACAGCTCTAAGTGTGCCAGTTCACTCCCAGCATTAGAATGTGTCTCCACATGCGTCTGGAGTTACCACTTGTGATTTAATCTCCCTTCCCCACTCTATATGCAAATAAACATTTACATTATTTACTTTTGCAAACACCAAATGTGTTTTTAACCCACAGAAGTCGGACAGTGTGTTCCGTGTGTATTCCGTCCATGAGAATTCCAATTGCCTCTTGTCTTGGCTTCTTCCTGTTGTTTCGCATTTTAATATGACACTGTTGAGTTCACATGTACTGCTGCTGACACAGAGGAGCTCAGCTGAGCAGGTGGTCCATGAGTGTGGCCCAGGACACCTTCACATACACACTGCTAACAGAATGTGGCCATATGTGGAGCAGACCACCTCCCGCCATGGTCTGAACAAGCAGATCTCAGTGCATCTTGGGTGCATTCACACCTGTACTTAGACCAGTCCAACTGTGATCCGATCACCCATTGAATACTGGGTGACCAGATCACAACTGGATCGGATCAGACCTCACATTTTAATGCCAGGTGTGAACAGGGCCCATCACTGTCAAAGCCAGCATCAATGCATTGAGTCTTGTCCAGTCACATGATTAAGCTAATAATTGTACTATTTTCTACAGTTTCAAACTGGGGATAAAAATATGTCTTTTTCAGAGTAAAACAACACATTTTAAGTATTTCAAAAGTAGGGGAGCGAGGGGTACAACCTAACGTTTCAGGCCAAAGGCAAAAAAAATGTAGGATATGTAGGAGTTAGAGAACTCATTTTTTTATACAAGCAACATACACATCTCTGCTACAAATGAACACTTTAACTTTGTTTTTAGAACCTACCATTTCCGTGGAATTTCACCCTAAGTGGAAGAAGAGAAATGTTACAATTTACCCCACAGGTGGGGTAAATTGTAACAAAGGGAGTCTTAGTTGGAACACTTATAGAAAGGTTTGGTTTAACACAGTTTAATACAATCTCATCTACATTCTACTGGGTGATACTGACTGTGTAGGCCATCAGTGGCGTAGCAGAGTCCCCCGCCCCATAAAAGTCTTATGGCCAATATAAACGCAGGCCTACAGTACCACAATTACGCCGTGAGTGCCATTTAGGATATTACAAGAATACTATATGCCTACCATAGGAAATAAAAAATAGGCCTATAGTAATAGTAAAAACCCACGCAGATGTGCAGTGGGTAATAGATCTGCAGGGATAATATCATTCCGTGGATGAATGAATGAATGAATGAATAAAGGCAATCAACCCATCCCACATGGGGTTATTGTGACACCACATAAATCATAACTCTGGCTTGTAAGCCTCACAGAAGAAAAAAATGTGTTAATACACTAGTTGGAGTATCTGTTTCAATATACACTAGCTACTAGAAAGAATAGCCTACAGTAGAAATCCCATGATGATAGTGGGTCACATGTCATATCCACACACACATGCTCCACCTTGTGCGCACACACACACACACACACACACACACACACAGCTACACTACGTTGCTAACTTTACTCTTATGTCAGTGACAAATATGCAGTTGTTTTTATTGCGGCTTAGTTGTAACACTGCGTTACAACCAACCCCACTGTGTAGTCACTGGTCTCAAACCTGTCTAGCACTCACTATGAGTTAGCTAAATGTTTTGAATCTGTGCTATGTTTTAGGCGACATGATGCTTAATACGTTGATGTAAGATTGGATTCGGTAACGCACACACACAGTTCAGTAGTCAAAAAATTAGAAAGGTAAAGAAATTCACTTACTTGGTGGTAAAACACACTTTTACACGTATCTCCTCAAAAATGCAGCCAATTCCCCCCAAAATTCACGCTGGCCTCTCTTATGATCATGTGACGAACTAACTAGAAGCACTTGCCGGTTGACCTTGTGCAACTACCTTAAAAGTCCGTGTTACAACTGACCCCGCGTTAGTTTGTACCCCGCGCTCCCCTACTTAAAGTATTTTGTCACAAGTTAAATCTTTTTTTTTTCTGTCCAGCAAAACACAAATGACAAAATTTTGAAAAGTAACTAAATATGTATTTGAAATACATTTAACTGAAATACCGCCCATCCCTGCATGTTGCAACAAAACACACAGGGACTGCAACAAAATCCACGCCTTCAGAAAGTGAAAAGGGGCATATTTTGCTGTAATAACAGACTGAGGGAGTACATAATGACTGTGATACTCCTGCATTATAATTAGCATATAAGCACTGGCTCCCTGAGGAACAATTCTGCTCCATTTTATCTTTGATCATATTACGTTTTAATCACTATTTGTAGCGAGGGAAGAGCTGTTTACATGCCTATAGGAGAATATTAATGTGCATGTGATAGCTCGACTGGTGTAACAGCTCTAAGAAAAGTGAATGTGGTTTAGCTCTCTCTCTCTCTCTCTTTGTGTGTGTGTGTGTGTGTGTGTGCACATGCTACCCCTCATCAAACCTTTTTTTGTTCTGAGAGTAGTCAGTGGGCTTATGTCTTGTGGTGCACTCGATATTTTCTTTCACTTTTTCATCATAATTCATTTTATGATTGGAAAAAAAACTCACATTGTGTAAGACAAAAGACCAAAACATCATATTTTTTCCCCAAACTGACATATTTCCTGTAGGTACACATGAAATCATGGCCAAATTTAACCTGCCATTTCTTACAGGATAACTTTGATATTTTTCAACCCAGGCTGTATTAAGACGTTAATATCCATCACTTATGACTGTAACTGGCACAACCTCACTGACAAGAAACTTAGCACTATGCTAGCCTCCAGCAACAGAATGCAGATCAGTGCATATTTTTGTTCAAACCCGAGCCAGGCCTGAGAGCACAGAAACCTGGTGTACCTTTAGTAAGCTACACCATGAGTCTATACAGTTAGCATGATGTTAGCTCAAAACAGCTGGAGTATGGGTATGTTCTGGGTGTGTGTTCATGTGGCGCTAGGCCTTGTTATAGAAAAGTGGCCTGTGATCTTGTTAAAATAATAAATAAATGTTAAATAAATAATTTTGTATTATATTTGTTTTGCTTTTATATAGCATTATCATTTGTGAGATTAAAATGATCTGTTTTACTTCAATTATCAATGGCACAATTTACCCCAGTGTATTCTCTCTAATGGCACAATTTACCCCGCACCAGGGGCAAGTTGTGCCACAAAACCACTTTTTTTTCGAAAGCTATATTTCTCAAACAGTTTATATAAGATCCAAAGTGATTGTTCCCAGGGATGCACAACATCCTAAACTATATGTGCATATTTTAGTTGGAGGCATTACTGTAATCCCCTCGCTTTAAAGGCACTTTAAGTAAAAATAGGCACTACTTACCCCACTCTCCCCTATTGCCTGAACTAGCCTATGTGTTGCCTTCAGCATCATCATGTAAACTCCAGCACTGTACAGGAAGTTGCCTAGAACAGACAGTAGGTTCATTTTTTCATGTTCATCATTTTTACTTATTTTACACTAGAGTTGTGAGTGTGAGAGGGACCAAACCTTAACATAATTCCTAAATTTCTGACTGAACCCGGTTGGACTTGGCTTTGGTCTGGTATACAGGCTCTATTCAGTAAGTCCATTGTGGCTATTGTTTTTGTCCTCAAAAACCATTATAAATCACCTTTCTGAAAATAAGAAATTCACAGTGCAGTCAAAAACTGTATGTTCTGAAACTGTCCACTGGGGAAAAAAAGGCTTCTAACAGGTTTCATTTACCATTTGTGCCTGGTATACATTTGCACCATTACAAATTACAAATGTGTAGGATGTACTGCGATAAATGTAAAAAGTAGTTTCAAACGTCACACAAGCAGTCAGAGACAGCAACATGGCATAACTGCCCACATCAAGGTAACTCACCTACCTGCAACATGCAACACTTCCAGAGATACAGCCCAAAAAGTGAATTTTGAAGTTTGTTACCTTGTCCTTGATTTTACACACTCCCACATTTAAACAGGGCCCCCATTAGTAACACCTGGGTTTACCCTGCTATTTCCTGTCAAAATGGCTGCTGTGGTCTGTTGACTAGCTAACAACCGCTAGCTAGCTAGTTGAATGCTTTATGTGCTTGCATACAACATGCCTTCTATTTCAGCTCCATAGCAAACTTAATGATAACCTTCTAAGCTCACTAGCTGGCACAGGAGCATAGCCTTTCCATGTTTCCATGTAAGGTATCAAAAGACATGGCATCATTAAGCACTAAGCACCACCCGCTTCATTGTCCATGCCCAGGTTTCAGCCCAGCTACATGTGTTTGTCTTAGGAGCTGTAGGTGTGTGCGTCTTAATCACCACTGTCCTCTGCAGGGAGCAGGCTGTCCACATCAGCCCTGTTCTTAAACCACCACATGTAGGCTACACCCCTCTGGGCTGCTTCTTCACATGGGCTGTTTTTTCTGCCCTCTTCACTTTTATCCCGTCTCCTTTAAGACCGACCAAGTGGTTCTTCTGCTTTTTCTGTTGACTGTAGGATTGAGGGAACATGGGGCTGCCTTCAGTCAAAGCCCCCCAGGGGTCTTCCAGGGGGTCCTCAACAAAATAAGGAATAGTTTGACTTCACCATAATTTAAATGTGTATAAAAGACACCTCTCATGAGCATTTAACACAAGAAATCTGATGCTGATCCAGTATCACCAATCTGATGATAAATATAGTTTTCTTGTATTTTTTATTCATTTATTTTTTATTTATTCATTTAATTTCCTGGTATTTTTTGAGAAATTTCTGATAATTCTCTTGATTTTTAAATTATTTTGAGTCATTTCTTTTTTATTTATTATTTTTCTTTCTTGCTTGCTTTTTTGTGCGTGAATATATCACTTGCATTCCAGTAATATTTTGCATTTTACTTGTTTGCAAATTTTGTTAGTATTTAGTTACTTATTTTCTAATGTTGCAGTAATTTTTTGCTAAGTTGCTAATCACCTTTTTTCTCCATGTTTTCAAATGAGATCAGCTGAATCTGTTCAAGTTGCAACACGATGTGCAATCGTGCGCTCTACACTGCGTAGATATAAAAAAAAAAAAAGCAGCAGAGAGGACTTGTTGCTGTTGTTGGTTCTGGGTAAATTAGCTTAGTGTATTCTGAGGTATTAAAAGCAAACTTACAGAGCCAAGCAGCGTACATATAGAATTCTATTTACATTTTTATTAGATGTACCACTAAGGCCGACCACAATCTATGTAAAAGTGCTGTTTTGATTAGGGGGAGGCCAAACACGCGAGAACACAAATCCTGGCTGACAGGGTCTTACTGTCGCAGTTAAGTGTGGATTTTCTTATTTTTCATTAACCAATCAGTTGATCAGCATACTGCAGCTACATGCTCTGATTATTTATATCTTTATATTTATCTATTATTTTGGTGTGTTCATTCATTTTGACAACTATTGCAGCTAGTCTAATGAAATTCTCGGGCTGACTTGTCTGCCCCTGGGTGAGCGCGTGTAGGAGGCTGCATCGCGGTAAGGCTCTTAGCAGTGAGGCTGTGCAGGCTGCGCAGTTATAAATGATTGGAATCAACATTTTTAGTAAGCTTGGGTTGAAAAGTATCAAACCAATCCTTTAAGAAAACAGCTGGTGATTTGCCGAGGTTTTTTTTTTTTTTTTTTGCATCCTTTTTTATTATTTCATATCTTCAGTCTGGTTCTCTTTGACCTCAGTTGTTGGAAATATGAAGTAGACCCGCAGAGAGAAGCACAGAAGAAGCAAAGAAACAAAAATGCTCTCATAAATGAAAAGAAGTATAACAACTGATGTGGGCCTAAGACTGTAATGTTCACATAATGTTTACTGAAATCCCTACACATGATAAAAATGTATTAAAACGGTTGACATAATTAACATTATCTGACACACTGACTAGTTAATAGAGGATTTCATCACAGTTGGACTAGTTGTTACATTTTCTGTCTGTTATTACATGATCATTTGCCAATTAAAATCAGAAGTAGCAGACAGGCAACAGCTGCTGTAGTAGCTGCTTGAACACAGAGGTGCAATTATTCTGAGTGGAGATCTGTGATTCAGCCAGTCAAACGCCGTCTACAAGGGGCCGTCTTACTGCTGCGGCCCCATCAAAAATGAATGAGACTGAAGCTGTGAGTCTGGTCTGTGAACTGTAACACATGTAAAATCACCACACACACACACACACACACACACACACACACACACAGAGAGACTCTTCCTCGCTCTCTCTCTCCCCCTCTCTCCACCTCCCACTCGTGAGTGAAATCAACCACTGAATCAAAGCCAGCAAGATCTAATCATCCAGACAAGACCAGTAATGAGTTTTGAATGAGACATATTGTAAATTGAGTGTTCCAGACAAATCTAAATAAAATGGCAAATGTTCACATGTGATGGTTGTAAGAAGTTCAAAGTAATGCTGGAGCCTGAGAGGTATCAGCCACTGCTAAGCCACCTTTTCTCCCTCTGACTGGCTCTTCTCTGAATCTTCTAGGTCCTTATATTTGTATTCTAGAAATTCCATGAACAACTACTCTGTGAATTTAATGATTAAAGTAAACCAATCCGCTGTAATACTTGCCTGCCTTTAAAGGAATTGTCCATCTGTTTGGTATAAAAGAACTTGATAGAAGAGGGAATTAAGCAACACTGATGATAAACTACGGTTCTACCCCTGTCTCCTAAAAATGACGTTTCTGTACACCAAAACTGCACTTTAGCCAGTTTTGTTACCAGGACCCACCAAAACCACTTGGACAGGGAAAGGTTACGTTTAGGTATAAAAACCAAAATGGTTAAAATTCAGGGAAAGGTTAGGTTTAGGCATAGCAACTACAGTTGTCCCTCGCTATAACACGGTTCACCTTTCGTGGCCTCGCAGTTTCGCGGATTTTTTTTGTGCAATTTTGCATGCTTTTTTTTTTTTTTTTTTTAACAGCGCATTGTGTTCTGCATCCGTGCCGTGTCTCCTGTACAGTATAGAATGCGTTCATTCTATAATACTGGACTTATTTTTCTACGAAGGTTTGAACTTTGAGAGTGTTTAAACAAGAGAGAAAAGTGAGAAAATGTTAATGCCTGTCTGAGAAAAGTGTATAAAGTGTGCAGTGAGGGGTTTTACAGCCTTAAAACATCTAGAATAATTGTAAAAAATAAAGCTGACTACTTCGCGGATTTCGCCTATTGCGGGTTATTTTTAGAACGTAACTCCCACGATAAACGAGGGACCACTGCACTTGGTTAAAGTTAGGGAAAGGTTAGACTCAGGCATAAAAACCACTTAGTTGCAATAATGTAACATGATGTCATGTAATGTGATGTAACATTTGTAATAAACAAACACCACTGTCGCTTCGTGCTGGACTCAAACTCAGGTCATCTGGGTGAAAGTTGGTTGTTTGATCCATTCACTACCCTCCCCCTACTCTGGACTGAGGGATTACATACATTTCAAACAAATGTCATCTGCAACAAAATACGTTCCACTTGAAACATAATTGAGATTGCAGATTAGCTGTATGACAACATAATATTTAGGTGACAGGACTCTTGTTTCTATAAAGAGAACCTGCTGTGGCACTATATTACCCTTGCCTACAAAGTATAGTGGGTTTTTGCACTGAAAGATGATGAAAGATGACAAGTTTTGGCCCCGTAGACTTCAGCTGAGCTGCAGCTGTGGAGCTGGGGCTGCGGCTCCAGCACAGTGAACTGGATGGATCAAGGCGAAAATGTTACCTCCATTGCTCGACATTGCCTGTGACTGGAATAAAAGGGAATAGACTTCAAAAACCCTATCCTTCAAGTTGAAAACAAGATAATAGCCCACCTTTAAATGCGTATTTCTGACACTGGCACCCGTCTGATACATTTGTTTCTGATTCAACAAAGTGCATCTTTCTGCATAACTTCTAAATTAGGTGCATAACCAGTGTTGCATAACCAAGTCCCCGCTGTAATTCAAATTATCACTGACAATTACCCTGTGACTAATGATATTCTAAAATGTACTATAGTATACAAATTAGAATTAACTTTTTATTTTTTATTTTTGTATCAAACTGCATGCTTGGATAATAACTCGATAATCAGCTATTTGTAGTATACCGTGCATTAAAGCAAATAAACCCACATTTCACCGCATTATTCTGTTCATTTTCCCTCTAAATGTGATGCGAGGTTAGAGCAGCGGCACTTTCCTCACCTCACTTTCCAAACACGTTTAATTATAAGGTGCTTTGCTGCCTTGCTTTGCAGTCTCCGTCCTTACCATGTATCTCCCTAGCATCCTCAACGAGGCAGGAAATTGAAAGAAGGAGACAGAATCGGCCACAAAGCCGACGGAGGATGAGCTGCCGACCATAATTACCCCAAGTGCTATTCAAATGGCAGCACCTCACTTTATGGACAGTTAAGAATACCCATGCTCTCTAATGTGCTCTCCAAGCTCCATCAGCGTTGTTCCTATCCACTGGTCATATTCAGCCAGACTGCTGCAGCAGACAGACAATGGCTGCTTAATAGCCAGGTACTTAGAGACAGCACTGACATGGTGGTCCTGAGTGAAGAATCAGCTACAAAGCCCACCGTCTACTTTGTGCAGTCCAACAAAACACTGTAACAAATACAGACTTTGGTAATGGCACTTGTGTTTTTTTGTCCCCCGCAAATCCGTTTTTTGAAACCATAAACCACTGGAAAGTACTAAAAATAATCTATCAACAGTATGATATGGTTAATCAGGTTCTAAAAAATCATTGTGAAATTGTGAATGTTCATTTAGTGTTTCATTTTTCATTCACTTTCATAATTTCCCATTAATGCAATGAGACAGCACACAATAAAAACTCACACTGACTCAATAATGTCTTTAAGAGTATTTTAGAGGAAATTCAATGACACTCTCAGAGACTTTATAATGTCTGAAGCAATGGCTTTTCTTTAACTACATTTGCCTCACAGTCTGGTCGCTTCTTTCTTTCTTTCTTTCTTTCTTTCAGAACTTTGGACCAACATAATGCCAACACACTGAGATAATCAGCTCCACTCAACTGCAGCTACTTGCGATGTACAAAATCATGACAACAGTAGTCCAGATGGTGGCGCTGTAACAACCAGAGGTAGAATTTGAGGACAATAACAAATCTGCACCCTTTGTTCCATATTCTGCCATTTAGAGTTTTTTTGATAGTTTTGGGGTACGCAGCTTACAGCTCACTAACATTTGCGGTCCATTACAAAAAAAGTCACATGGAACTGTCACTGAACTGGGAACTGGGATAAATCCAGTTTCCAGTGCAAAGGAATGCCCGTTAAGTCTGAACTTCAAATCAAAATTACAAGAAAGTTGTCAAAGTTTGCCAAAATTGCCACATATGGTATGTAGCCTTGTCTCCCAAAAATTACATTCTCGTACAGCTCATCTGCCTTTTGAAGTATGTTTCGAGGGGAGTGTATTTTGTCGTCGATTACATTTGTTTGTAACATATGGAAGAACGTTTGTGATCATTTGGTCTGAGGTCCATGTTTTAAGAAAGCCATGGTGTCAGATGGGTAAAACAACTGACTTTCACCCGGGACACCCGAGTCCTAATCCAGCATGAAGAGACAGCAGTGTTCCTTTGTTGTAAATGTCACACACATTACGTTATCGACCAAGTACCAACCAACGTCATTTTTAGGAGACGGGGTTGAAAATGGCAAACAACACAGTCAGCAATGAATACCTTTTGTCCAACTGGATTTTTATTGGAAAACATGTTCAGCTTCATTCTAGTGTTCTCTGTAGTCTCAATTTTACAGTGGTATAGATTTATAGTAGTATATTCTGTTAATCTGATGATCAAGCACTAGCTGGAGCAAGGCCACTCCTTAGTGACTAATGTTTTCCACCATCACTGACTCTTGTTAGCCAGTGGTTTGCTGTCAGTGGACACTTCAGTGTTTTTCTGTCTTCGTCCACATGTCCATATCGGATGCAAAGCATTGGAAAGCATTCAGCACCGAGGTCGGAAGTTACAGCCAGGCCCGGACTGTACATCGGGAGAACCGGGAGAATTCCCGAAGCGCCGGCCTGTCACTGGCCTGGTGGCCTGCCAGTCTTTTTTTTTTTTTTTTTTAAGTCAGAGAGACAGGCCAGGGCAATCAGAGGCCAGCAACCTGTGAAGAGATCAAGATGTGATTGGTTTGTTTTGATTATTAACACCCGCCCCAACAGTCCGAGTAGGCTACGTTGTAAACACAGGCGGCATGTTGAGGAGGGGGTGTCGCGACTCGCGTGTGTGTCTGCCTGTGGAGGAGAGGAGAGGAGGCGGAAGAAAAGGTTGCGTGATTGAATTGAAGTTAACAATTCCCCAAAATCAATTCCCCAAATCTGGGGAAAAAAGAGGAAAGGAAAAAAGGCACTCGAGGAAGACGTGGTCCCGCAGTGCACCCAACTCAAGTCATTATTTATTTGTTCTGTTTTGTTTTGGTATTTTTTTTGGTTGTCTGTGTTGTTCTGAAACTGGGATAGCCTATAATGTTTGTGCTGATATATATTTTGCTAAATAATTCCACAAACTACTACTAATATTTATTTATTTTTGTTTATTTATTCAGTAATCATCAGAGAATTACATGGAATATTTCACAGAATTTATTTCTAAGTTAAATTTGTACCGTTAACCTGGCTAACCTGACAATTGGATAGGAAGCGATACATACACAGTATCCATAGTCTAAACTATGGAAATAGAGGGAAGAATATGTATCTGGATCAGAAGGTGAGCATACCTACTAATGCATGGGTATATAAATATACACATACATAAATATGCACATACACCTACTTACACAATATATATAGCCACAATATGTACACACATATATAAAGAGGATGCTATTATCTGTAACCATAAACTGGTCCATGTGCATATACTTCAGCATTGAATGAAATAAATTCTGCATTATGCAAACAGATAACTCTAGGAGACTAATATACATGCATGGATACATAAATACAGATGGCACAACCGCTGTGTACACACTACAACACACCAGTGTTCCTACAAAGCTCCAGTGAAAGAAGAAGTGTTAAAAGTCGGTTTCTACCATGGAATCTTGGAGAGCTTCTGGCAGGATTTTAAGTTTGTTAAGATATTGAACAACATGATCCCAAGAAGAATGGAATCGCTCATGGGGTCCCATTATTGTACATTTTATTTTCTTGAATTTAGAGAGGAAGTTGTTGAATCAAGCAGAGGGTCTGGGGAGGTACTAATAATAGCAATAATTTGATGGAAAGATTGTAACTTTAATATAACAGTGTCAGTTTGAAGATGGTATACTTCAGATATATACAACACCCCCACCCCCACCCCACCCCCCTCCCAAAAAAAAAAAAAAAAAAAAAAAAAAAAAAAAAAAAAAAATCAGTGTTTCGAACTGAATTTGATTCTTTTCAGGGTAGAGAAGCCTGTGAAGCAGCGTTGAGATCACAGTGGGACACTGAACCTCTCCATTGAAAGCCAGACTAATGGAATTTTGTTAGGTGGGTTAGTAGCTCTTCAAGACAGTGGAAGGCAGGTTTCACTGCAGGTTTTACACACTGCTGAGTAACATCCTCCCTCTCCGCATTGGAATGTGATAATACTGTAGTAATAGTGATCTCCCATAATGCAGGCCTTAGTTTTTGAGTCTGTCTGACCTTACCCTTTTGTCAGCAACCATGAAAGAACCTCAAAATCTGAGATTTGTTTCTATACTTGCTGAAAATTAAATGCCAGTGACCTAAATGTCAATTGTGTTTGGCCCATCTTGTGCATAACTTCATCTCTTGGTGTTGTGGTGAGGAGGAAAACAGGTTTGTAGGAGAATGAGAGATTCAAGCCATTTCGTCTCCTCCCTGTAACCACAGAGTCACTCAAGGTCAGTGTGGAGGCTAAAAAAAAAAAAAACAGCGATTCCTTCTTCAAGTGTGATAAGCCTTAGGCAAGCACACACATATTTCAGATGCTTTCTGATGATAGTCACCGTCACTATACGGCAGCCGGGGGGAAGTGATTAAAGCACTTTGTCTTCACTCATACCCACCTCGTCCAATCCTCGTCTCTGATCCCTATCTGAACCTTACCGCTGTTTGCTTAGACAATGCAGAATACAGTGATCTCTCTCCATCTCCCAGTCTCTCCCTGTCCCCCTGTTTATTAAAAACAATGAAGAAAAATCTAATATAAGAACCTGTTCACACAGAGATGTGTCAAGAAAAAAAAGTTGTTACCTGAGTTTAAGACTTCACAGATTTTTGTTTACTGCTGTCATATTCACCTCTTGCACAATGTCGTGTGACGCACTCTTCACTCCATATATATATGTATGTATATATATATATATATATATATATATATATAGTGTTTTTATGTCGTGTTTGTATAGCTGGTTAGCCAGTCTTATATCAGCGACTGCATATTTAGCTAGTATTTTAAACCCAGGTGGTAAACTGATGACATCAGATAAGGTTCCATTCAATGTAAGTGTACACTATGAATTGCTCATCTTACTTGGTGAGGTAACAATTAATTTCTTGACTCTATTCAATTAAACATAGTCATGCCAGCTTTTTGGTAAGGGAAGTAATTTAACAACTGTCCAGTAGGTGGCAGTAATGTGCCTGACATCTGTTTGCCAACTGCCAGTTTGGCTACATATGGTTAATTTCGCTGCTATCTTAATGTCGTTTAGCTCGCTAATTAGCTGAGCCGCTCTGTAGTCATATTTGTTGTTGTTCAGTCAGTGTTTACAGGCTAACGTTGTATCTTCAACTCAGCAAGGTTAACTTGGTGATTTTTTTTAGGTAAATTGTTAGTTATTGCATAATTGTTTCGCTATATAGCGTGTAAAGTGATGTTTTAACACTGGAAGGTCCTTGAAATGAATTAATGAACTGATAATTGAGCAACATCGTGTTAAAATATAGAGGAGACAACTGATAAGATTAGCTACAGGTTTTGAATACATAATTAGCTGACGTTAGTGACACCAAGGCTGCTATTTCATGTCAAAATGGCTGCTGAGAGAAAGGTCTATAATTCTTTGTGTTAATTATTTCTAGTATCTTTCTACTGCAGTTTGGTCAGCATGTCTCTTCTTTACACTCGCTGCCATTGTATAAATCTACTAGAGCAATTAATCAAAATGTTCTTGAAGTCACAGGATGGCCAAGTGCAATGTTCAGATGTCCAGATCACAGGAGCCGCAGTTTTTTTTTTTTTTTGTTTTTTTTTTAAAGGAAAATGTGTGACCAGACCTCAGCAAAAGCTTACAACAACACTTATGTTTATGACTGACTGTAAAGCTCTCATGTACCCTGTATGCCAAGGCTAACTGGCCTTCATTATGTAATGGAGGTGTACACATTAGTTCATATTCATCTTAAGGTGATTCCTGGCATGCCACCCTCCCATCTTTGCACATAAATATTTGACCTGTGACCTGTACTCACTATCTGTATCTAAAGTCTTCACAAGAGGGTCTTGAGTATTTGGTTAGTTTTGGTGAACAAGTAAAAGATACAGCCACACCGCTAAGCTGAAGGTGAAATCCAATTTCATCACAGCTGTTCTTTTGAAATAAATCACTGAACAATTCCAATACCATGTCTGTCGGACATCAAAGCTAACTGACCTTCATTATGGGAAAAAACATAATGCATTCTCTGTGCTGATTCATGGAGGAGTAGAAATGTATTTCATGCAATCTGTTTTAAGGGTTGATTTCATTTATTTGGTTGCTGCACATGTCTACGGCCTTGGTCACTTGACATAAAATCTGATGAATGTTAATAACTCATTAATACATTCTAGAAGTTGAAAGAAATGTAGTCATCTAGGTCTATACGCTAATAAAATCATAAAAAAGCACATTATAGATCAGTGGTGGAATGGTGCCTGTCACACACCATCAAGCTGAGAGATTCAGCCCTGCCAGTGAAAGAGCTTTTTAGCTAATAAGAAAACTGACCCCCCCCCCTCCCACCACCAACACCTTTGATCTTGTTGGCCACCCCATGTGCCCCGTCAGCTTTCATTGGCTCTTAGTGATGTCAGTGATTGTGTGCTTAAGAGAACATGCAAGCGGGCGTAGGAACTGTGGGGGACTGGAAGGACATGTCCCCACTGTGTTACAAACATTTACACATTTACACTTGTCCTTTCCAGGAACTGAAGCACAGTGCTCATTGGGCATGTCTGCCATTTCAACCCTGACCCCTCCTGCTGCCACCCCTGCCCATCCCTTGAAAACTGTATGAGTTTTTTATTTTTTATTTTATTTTTTTTTTTACTTTTCACACTGCCATTGTGTTCGGGGAACCACTTGATCCTGGACTGAAAGTTGACAGTAGTTCACATGAGGCATTAGCTTCAATTTCTTGACATGGTAAGCTCACTTTATGAAATACCTACCGTGTCAACAACCTGTTTTTCTGTGGTGGAGAGCAGATTGGTTCTACACCTCCCTGTATGAGATGGGAACAGCTGGGTGGGCTGTCTTCCTAACCACACAGAAGAGGATGGAGGTCGGGAAGGCTAATGACAGCATCCAAACCTACCTTGGACAACCTCTCATTTTCAGTTTCAGTGTTGTAATCCGCTGGTGCAGCCCTGGGCTTTAGTTTTGAGATGGTTGCAGCACTGCAATGTTGAATCAAAACTTCTTTTCATGTGTGTGTGTGTGTCGCAGAGATATTGCGGTCTGATAAATACTGTCTTAACTGATCAACTCTCCAGCTGTCAAAACTCCTCTCTCTGTACTCTCAGCATCAACCACTGGATCTGCCTGCGCTGCTGCCCGCCTGTTAGCTGGCGGTAATCCAACTGCTGTCCCACTGTTTATTCCCAAACAATCCCACAATGCATTTTGCGCACCACATGATCAGACAACATGGTGGTGCAATGGAAAATACTTCGTATTTTTGAATTCCAAAGTTAAGAAAAGTAAACCTGACAAGCATTAGCATTAAAAATGAAATGATAAAAATCACCATAGACAAAGGCCCTGTGAACCATTTTGGGGCTAGTCTTGGTCCTTTGTCTCTACAATCTTCCATTCCTGAGATATTGGTTCTGGCTGTGGACCATTAGCCAGTTTTGGCTGTTTCCTATGATCCAGTCAACTCGGAGCCACGTTCAATCAACTCAGTGACCCCCAAACCCCCTGGAAACCGATTTTGGGATCACTGACCCAAAGAGAAAGTGGTGCCACACACAACCCGTTCTGCAATTATTTTAGTAGGATCTCCGGAACCAAACCTTGTAGCAACCCATAACCAACGCTTGTCTAGGAGCACGTAATTCTTGGTTCTGTGTCTCCACAATCTCTGTGTTCCAGAGATAGGGGTTCCAGTTCTGGCCCATGGGCCAATTCCAAATATTTTCCATGGTCCAACTGACTCGGGACAGTGTGCCATTGACTTTGCACCTCTAAAAATCCTCAGAAAACAACTTTGGACTCAGTGGCCCAACAGTAAAGGGGGTGATTGGTGGTACACACAAACACACACACACACACAAACACACATGCACACACATACACACACAGCTCTCCAGTTACAGGAGTAGGATGTCAGTCTAATTTGTGCAGTAACATCCTGTTCTTGTTCTCCCAGACACTAGCTAGGTAGTACGTTGGTAGACTTAATAGCCAATCCAGTCAAACAAAGCAGGCAGTGATCCATTCCCAACACGACAAAGCCCACTGGGAGTTTCATTCAGGTCTTGTGCAAGGAAATGCCAGCTACATCTTTTGGACCAACCGGTGACAGTGAACTTATCCAATCGGATGTTCACTTTCCATTTTGCTTGAAGCTCAGCATTAGCCGGAAAGGAGGAAAACTTCACTGAAAAAATGCAATGCAGCAAAATAAAAAAATAAAAACTGTCTAAAGATGATCTGAGTACTGAGTAGTGATGTTACTTGGTAGGAGCAAAGTAGTACCTGACATGATGATGGTGTGGAGATGTGGAAAGAGTGGAGGGCATCACTACATTGCGCAAGAGGTGAGTGATTCCCAAGCAAACAGTGCTGGAGCTCTGCAGGCTTCATTTTGCTAAATCAGCTTGAGCAGCAGAAGAAGTGCATTCAAACGGAGCTGAGGTCATTACAGAATGTTTTCAAAAATGTCAGTAAATGGGAAATATCTGATTGAAGTACTCCCCGTTTGCAAGGAGCCATCCATTTGCTGGTATTGAAAGAGTCATTCCTCTCACTGACGAGGGTGGACATTGACTACTGCTGTTTGAGTTTCTTACCGACCACGCAGCTTTTGAACTTGGGGCAAAATATGATCGGCTGAATGAATGATCAAAATCCTCCAGTCATTTGTGCTGCTAGACTACAGTCAGCTCGAGGAGAGGTCCACCTTGCTGGGCAGAAAATAGACCAAATTAAAGCCTCTATTAAACTGTTCTCTCTTTCTGTCTCGGCATATTTTTTCTAGGGATGGGAATCGGCAGTGACCTCACAATCCAATTCAATTCATGATATGTATTTATGATTCAATATACAATGCTGTAATTACTGCATTTCTGTAATTATTGCGATCTGATGCTACAATGTCTTCCATTTCTTCCAACGACAATCATAAACAGTCAAATTCACTTTGCACTTTTGATGTTTATTGGAGGTAAACACAGACAGTGATCAATAAATCAAGGTATGGTGTTTTTTTGCCTGAGCAATTTTGATCTTTTATGGAAAATAGAGCCCTGAGAAACTGAACAGATTTTAAAACAAGTGTGACATTTTGCTAAAACCAGCATAGCATTTAAAGAAACATTTAATAGAAAAAATTACTACTACAACACCGTCATAACATAAGCAACATTCACATCTCAAATTTAAATAAAAATATGCCTTAAAATATCGATTCAGCATCAGCATGGTGATATAAAAATCATCAAAGAAAAAAACTATTTGTAACTGAATTGAATTGATTATTTTTGCTATATTCAGGTGGAATTCAGCTTTTGCTCGACTGCATTTGAGACAGCTACTTGAGAATCAGGAAAGTTGGAAGTTGTAGGTTTCTGAAGGCATGGGAGATCAAATACTTGGAGCAGGCGTACAAAGCATTGTAGGGGTTTGAACTTTCCTCAGGAGGACAGGATTGTTTTGAAAGTATAAGTTATCTTGAGTAGAAATATCAAAGTATGAGGTGTGAGACGAGCAGCAGCCACAGGAACAAGGAGGGGGGGTGTACTGGCTCGTGCTACAGAATCTTTTAAATGTGGCCTCTCAAAGGAATTTTCTTCCTTTTTCATCTCCTTGACCCCCAAGTTGACGCTCATGAAGCCCCGGACCCCCACCTGAAGTGACTCTGTCATGGAGAGATATTTTGGTTTGTGCTCATTATCAAACTGTCTAGGTGTCCTACGTCAAATAAATAAAAAAAAAAAAAAAAAAAAAAAAAAAAAAAAGAAGATAAACATAATGTTGAAGTATTTTTATATCATAGCAATGCCTGGAGAATTAACTGTTTGAAACCTGAGCAAATTCATGTGATGTCTTTTAAAAACAATTAGTACCAGAACTTAAGTAAATAATTAAGAAAATATTACAGACAAATTTGTAAAACAGTTAAAACATAACAGAAAAAAGTAACAGAACATTAATTAAAAAAATTAAAAACTTAAAAATTGAAAAATATTAATGTAATAAAAGAAAAAAAGAAATTACAAGAAAATTACCACAAACTTAGTTAAAACTATTTTTACATTTTTTTTTTTTTTTTTTACAAGAACATTGTATTTATAAATATTAAAATGCTGTATTTAAACATCAGCTCAGTGATGCTGCATCAGTGTCATATTTCTTGTGTTAAAGGCTCATGAAAGGCGACGTTTAATTTATGGTGAAATTAAAGCATTTCTCATTTTGCTGAGGATCCCCTGAAAGACTCTCAAGGACCCCTAGGGGTCCCTGGACCCCACTTTGAAAACCGCTGGTCTAGGACATTGTGTGTGTGTGTGTGTGTGTGTGTGTGTGTGTGTGTGTGTGTGTGTGTGTGTAAACCAGAACTCTTGGCACCTGGCCAAGTAATCATGGAGTCACTGGTATTGATCAGCAGCCCTATCATTTTGTGCTGTGGTGCAGGGAAATTCTTAATTATTGCCCTTTTAGCATAAATATTTGCTTGAATATTCTTTATAATGATTCATATTATCCATTTCTCACCTCATCGGTCAGCATCTCAGTCACAAAGCCTGTTTGAAGGATGGGATAACCCAATCTATTAGTGTCATATTTTTAACTAGTTTGTGCTACATTTCCAACTTTTTGTAAATGCAAATGCCTTCATTATTCGTTTTCCTCTTGGCAAATCCTTTAGCCTGGACCACTCGATGTGCACAGCTGTTTACGTTATGCTGCTGGCTGTTTGGAATGAGCACTAAAAGCAAAAAAAAATCTAGCTGGAAGGTAAAACAGCAATATCCCCAAAGAGCGTTACACTGGTGCACATGTGGCATTTTGTTGGTGTGAGTCCTTTAAGTCACAGCATGCCATGACTATATGTGAAAGTTCAGATAGGGATCAGTTCAATTGCCCCTCGAAGCGAACTGCTCTGCTCCGCTCTCTCCACTGGTGTGCTGCTGGTAATTGATCTGGCAGCACTACTAACCATCTGGGCTCCAGTCTCTTCAAACACAGTAGAAAAGACTTAGCCTCCACTCACTCAGATCTGTTTGGACTGGCTTGATGCATCTGTTTGGCCAGTGGTCACAGAGCCAGGCTGAAGACTGCATTTCTCCAAAGTCCTCTTCCCGCTGCTGTAAACACTGTACTAACTAAATAGCAGCATATTGGCTCTGGGTGAAATCTGGCATCTTAAACGAGGGCAAAAAAACTGACTTTATCATAATTAACCATGTTATCTGCCCACTTGCATAGTATTACATATGACTCATAGGAATTCTGGGTTTCCTTTCTACATGTCTCTTTGGGCAAATGCATGTATATTAGCATTACTGCACAGCATGTGCTCCACTGTGCTGTTTTTGCATGGAAGATGTTGATGTTATGCAAATGTTCAGTATAATTAGATATAAATTATGTTAAATGTAGCTCTTTTTCCCCCAAATTCCAGAAAAAGGGCACATTATTATCATCATTATTATTATTATCTATGGATGTTCTATTGTTGCTGTTTCTTTTTCACTCTCTCTTGCTCTGTGTGTGGTTGTGTGTGTGTGTTATTTTGATGGCACATTTAAAAACAGCAGGATTTGACCCAAAGTGCTTCACAATCATGGCAGAAAGATCTACAGTACAAATGAACAAGATTAAGAAAGTAATACATACAATCCAAGACTAAATCTCATTTCACTGCTGCTGTTCATGTACAATCATGCACGAAAAACCTTGAATCTTATAATGGAAAACACACACAAAAAGGTAAAAGCAAGCATCGAAATAAGACATTAAGAAGTTAAGAGGGAATGAATTAAACCAGTAAAAACTGAATAAAACTCAATAAGAGGACGGTAGTGAACCACTGCAAGTTAACTCTCCCACAGGCAGCTGGTGTGCTATTGATGGGTTCTACTCTAAATACAAAATCACACAAACTGCATCATATCCGCTATATTAGCAGAGGACAGCTCTGACACTAATAAAAGCAAAAACAGCCCCGCCTTAGTTTATGGTCTACGTTCTGGGGTTTTATTCACATTGTCTTGTTTCACCGAGTCTCCTAATCAAATGTACTGTACTGAGGATGGAAATATTTGCAGCCCAGGAAAAAGCACACTGAATACACCAAAGTTATCAGCTGTGGAGAGTCTCCTTGGTTATAGCTGTCTGATCGTGTTTGGGCTGGGAAGCTGGGTGGAAGTGGCAGGAGGGAAGTAGACCCTGTCTGCTCAATGAGAGGGACTGTCTGGTTGAATCTGCAGTGGGCACACAGTCCCTGCGTCGGCCTGGTTAAGAGAGGCTGGCCTGCTGGAATGAAACGTAATCTCAGATATCACTTTCAATAGCCCTGGCTCCGGGTGCAATGTGGAGGCGCTGTATCTAGCCTTCTCAGTGGATTAGGACTCCTGTTCTCCTCCTGAGAGAAGTGACAGGGGAGAAGTCAATCTCTGGGGAAACCTTACTTTCTGTGTCTCTGTCCCTGTCCATGTGCCTGACTCTCTCTCTTACCATTTCATTTCATCCTGAATTTAAAGTAACAATCCACTGCATTTTCATCTAAATAAATGTCCATTTTGATACTCTCTGCCATAAGGTCTCAGAGTTTCGGGTAACGGCAGATGGTGGAAGGAGTGAAAGGCTGGGGAAAAAAATCCCTCCCAATGTGTTCATCCTCTTCAGTCAAGGCAAAAACAACAGGGAGGGGGAGGGGGGACAGGAAGTAATGGAGTTAATGGGAAATGTGCTCTTAATTTTGATAAATGTGTGCACTGTGACATGAGATATAAGATACCAGCTATCTCCACATGCTCTCATTCCTTTACAGTAATTATCGCATGTTATCACAATTAATTTCATAATGATATTGTCATGTCCAAAAAAGTTATACATAGCACTCATGGGGAATGTGCTGCCAACTGGTGCTTAAATAACTTTTAGCAAAGAAATGAGCATGAAAAAAGCAGATTATGCTGACATAAAACAATAACAAGTCCCAATACAATTTTTTTGTGCAATTAGGCCCTAAGTGTGAAAGCACTATCAGGTCATTTCTTACTGGCGCAAGGTTGCTACGTGGAAGTTCCCTGGAGGTGCAATGTACCGGATCTACTTTCCAATTCAAACAGGAAAATAACAAGAATAAAGTCATTCAGTTTCCTTAGAAAATGGGAGCTATCTGTATCTGTTGTAAAAACTGTGGTCGACATGCACCATTCCTCATTATTCTATTCCAAGCAGTCCATAGAACATTGAGATTCTGCTTAATTTGTCACTGTCAAATGAAAGTGTTGCCTCTTTTAAATGTCAAGTTTTCAGAAACAGAGAAACAAACTGGAAAAACGGTAATTAACAAGTTTTCATAAGACAGCTGTATCATGCGATATCATGGTGCGGTGAGGTGGTGAGGTGCACTCGCAGTCTCACCCTGCAGCATTTCAGCACCGTCGCTGTTCACAGAACATTTTAGACCCTATGACAGAAAAGAAAAGACAGCTCTCTCTCTCTCTCAGAACAGAAAGCCCATAATTGCACCTTTAGGGGTCCAGCAGCTTGTCGCTGGGGCAGGACCCTCTAAGGTGCAGCTTTTGTCCCCTTGACAGTGGGAACTTATTTGTCCCCTTGTGGTCTGAACCTTATTCCTATATCATAACTACAACACTGAATGACCTATTTTTCAAATCCACAAAGGCTACTCAACTATAGCCTACGAGTTCAAATCTACCTGGAATCAACCTGATATCTAATTGATTCTGTTATTTAGAGTTAGGGTTAGGGTTATATTTATTACTTCATTGTATTTGGCTTAACACAATCTGTGAAAACCAAAAATCTCAACCGCTGGCCAAGATATTGATGAGTGACTAATACTGCAGCAACCTTTTCTGCCTCCCACAAATACAATATGCTCATATTGGAGCAGAGAAAATCTTACTTTTTGCACCTTTAAATGTGTTTAATTGTGTTAACTGAAAGTTAGCAGTGTCTTATCAGTGGTCAGTAGTGCCTGGGCGCCTTGTTTGTTTTATCAGATTGTAATTTATTTGAGTTTATGCCACAGGGAAAGTGTAAATCAGTAAAGCAGTGCCCTCTTTAAAAGACCCAATCACTGAGCACAGGACTCCATTAAAACAGAGGATGCCAAAAATTGTGTAGCCACGTTAAAGCTCACTATCCCATGTCTGCCATTCACAGACACTGAGAAGGTCTGTCTTGGCCCTAGAGGAGCTGATTTGAATGTCCTCCGAAAACAAAGAGAAGCTATTTGGATTTCTCTTTACAAAAGTCTTTATTCAGATGCAGTGAATGAGGCTTTTAATTTTAAAGATTAATATGCTGTAATGTTCCTGACTGTGAGATGGGATTTTGTGACCTTAAGGCGCTGAAACCCTTTGGCGCCTCTGACACTGGTTGATAGCAATTGTTTGTTTGTTTGTCTTTTTCAACGCCGGCGCTGGATTGGTCTGATTGCTCACTGATTTGCATGCAATCTTGTTAGCTAGTGCAGCCAAAATATGTTGGTTGTTAATATTAAAGCCAGTTCTTGTCTAAGAACAGCAGAATTGTTTTCATGCATATTAATTCTTTGACAAACGCAGGTAGCACAGATAGAATTTTTAATGAAACCACCGTTTAAAAGCAGAATTTGATCACAAGACAATTTGCTTATGGGTTAGTTTGAAGTCTCTGAAAGTTCATTTTCATATTGTAGCGGAATGAATGGAAACCGATTTGCCAGATAAAAGGGCGAAAAATCATATTGAAGCTCTGAAATATGACTGCTTGCTTTGGGAAGAGATTTGCAGAAAGGTGAAGTATATACATTTTGAAGGTATTCAGGCTACACATGCAAAATCACCAGTATGGTCTCAAATAGTTCCACCAGGGACTAGATAATGTGGCAGGTTAAACAAAGCAAATGACTCACTCAAGTCAGTTAGGATGGATTTCTATCAGTTAATGAATCTGTTTTGTTTTCATCAGAAAGTGAAGCCCATTAACACGAGTGGCACCATCTGAGGCTGTGTGCGCACTGAACGCAATGCATCCTTCGCTCTACCAAGGCCAAGATTCATCTGCACGAGCAGCATGGCCACAGTGGGTGAGGCAATCTTAATTTCATTCAAGGTCAACCTGCACACGGTGTGAATTCACTCATATGTCCACCTCGCAGGAAGGCAGGGAAAAATGCACCAAAGCTGACTCATTAAGCGTGCCTCCGAAAGCAGAGGGGAAAGAATGAAACATGCGAGGACGAAGGAGGAAAAAGGTAGTCGTCGGCTGTGGCAGAATCAATCTCGCGGCGGCGGGGCTGCAGGCAGCCGTGGATTCCTGCGACTTGCAGCCTTGTCTCTCGTCTCCAAGTGACAGCACAGAGTAATGACTGGTAATGCTTCACTGTGATTACCCAATGTCATTTTTCTTCTCCCGGCGTTCACACTCCGCGAGAATGTTTTATCTGTGTGGTACAGCAGTGTGTGTGTGTGTGTGTGATTGAGTGAGTGAGTGAGTGAGTGAGTGTATGAATGAGTGAGTGAGTCAGTGAGTAAGACGGTGAGCAAGGAGAGGAATAGCTAAAGGAAGTAAAAGCAAAGAAACCTGGGCGTTTTATCTCCACTAGCAGAGTTTTATGGCTGTGACATATGGTAACTGCAAAGGTGGAATGCAACAACAAAAAGGGTGTCACGTCTGTTTTCCATTTTTGTAGGACACTGTCAGAAAGCGTTTGCTGCTGAAAAGCTGTTTTATCTTCTGTATGTCCGTGTGCATCATAATGCAGTATGTTTAATCAGGTTGTGCACAGGTATGTGAGAATACGTTGTCAGCTCCATTTGGTTTGTGCAGACTCACAGCCGTGGTCATGAAAAAACACAGTCAAGAGAATGCTCTTATTCAATATAACACTATAATATGAAACCATTGATTGCTGTTTGCATTTGTATAGTATAACATGCTAAATGTTGCTGTATTTTGAGGTGCATTATGTATTTACCAGACAGCACCCAAAATTAAGGGTTTTCTTACTTTTTCATGTTCTTGACCCCACATTGACTCTCATCAAGCCCTGGATCCTCATGTGGAGTGATGTTGCCATAGGTGTCATACTTGTCAAATAAGTTCAAGGTGGTGAGATTAAAAAATAATCACTCACACATCATTTTGTGCTGCTGCAATGAATGAGTGATTTGAGTGATTTATGCCTTTCTTCATTTCTTTCAAAAATATGGTGGGAAAAAAGCTGATTAGGAAATTAGAAAAAAAAAAAAAAAAAAAAATATATATATATATATATATATATATATATATATATATATATATATACATACATACATACATACAAGACCGTATGAAAGAGAGTGAAAAAATAGCAGTATTAAAATGATATATTTAGCGGTCAGGACCATTCATGTCAGATCAGTGATGCTGGATTGGCATCAGATTTCTTGTGAAATTAAGCTCGCCCACTGCCCTAATTCCCCAGGGGACAGACTTGTTTCTGTGTTAAGGATAGTTGTCCATTCCCTCGCTGCTGCTCTCCTACAATCTCTCTTTCCTAAAAAGACTAACAGCATCTGTGTATTGGGGTGGATCTCATGCTCAGCAGCACCACCATATGGTCCTCCCATACCTTAATGTGGGCAGCCATCGCTTCACAGAGCTTGGGGAAAGGAAAGGTAATGAGTGGATGAGCCTGAAGGACTTCTGAGCCTGGCCCACCTCTTATTCTACCTTATTCAATTAATCAAGGCCTTGATTAGGCTAACACTGACTCCCTCAGCTAATGATGAATGGGCTGCTGGATAAGCTGAGCTAGGAGCTCTGCTAATGTGTGCCTCTGTAGTGATGTGGATGTCAGTGGTGGAGGCGGGAGGCGGGAGGGTGACAGAGCAGTCTGCGCCGCTCACTGGGAGGTGAAAGGTTGCTGGTTCAATCCCCGGAGCTGCTGGGAAGGTACAAGCCTGGGACGAGGTAAGAGTGTGTTTGACGAATGTTCCACTGTGCCCAGCAGGTGAGCTTTCATCAAGTGCAGTTCTATGTGAAGTATTCAAATCCTGACAAAGTCCACATGGAGTTAAAACCAAGAGCAGAGCAAAATGAGGCCTACTCAAGACTAAAATAGGCAATGAAATTGTCTTTTGAAATGTGGTTAGAGTGGCTTTCCTAAACCTGCGTTGCTTGAGTCTGCATGTTTAGTAATTAACAGGCTTTACTGGGAGCCTGAGGTAACATCATTAGTCTGTTAGTCTATCTTATAATTGCTTCTGAAGTCCATGGCTACAGTATGGTACAGTATTTTAATAAGCAGGAATGTCAGTCATTTTATATTTCTTTGTGGTTAGAATTCAATGATTTAAAAAAAAAAAATGTTTTTAGCCACATCCACTTTTTAAACACAGGGCTTACTAATGACATTCATTTAAGCTTCTGTTCCATAAAGGTCTAGCAGAGCGGGGACCTTGGTGCTGCTCATGCTGGCTCACTGGAATCCCTCTGCTGCCCTTAAATGGAACAGAACCTTAATTCATGTCATTAGCAACACCTGCATTTACCTGCTGGTCAAAATAGCCGCTGTGAAAAAGGCCCATGGATGCATTATAGCTTGAGGACCGTTGCATATCCCTTGAGCTGAGAAATCCCTTGAGTTGGTTGCAGTGTTGAGGGGAAAACAAACCAAACATGGCTAAAGTTAGCCACTTCTTATAGGAAAACACTGAGTCTACATTAGTGGGCGACTGGCCATCTGGAGCACGGTGAGAAATCCCGGTGGGCCATGAGCTCCTGCTGGCTGGCAGATTGCAAACTTTTTCTTTTCTTTTTTTTCTTTTTTTTTTTTTTTTTGAACTTAGCTACCTAGCTACTTAGCTAGGGATTTTTTTTTTTTTTTTGACTAGATCCCGTATTCCAGATAAGGAGGACACTGAGAAGCCTCATCATAATGGCCCAATGCTTACCACCTGAGTATCAGCGTCAGGCGAGGCAGCCCAGCAGGCAGCCCCCACAGCCGCCCCTCCCCACTTCCATGCGTTTGGCAGAGCTGGTCTGCGGATGTCAGCAGTGTCTAAGACAATAGAAGCAAAATAAAAAGAGAACATGTGCGGCAGAAAAAATAAGAAAGAAAAAACTAACTGTCCGGCCTGATTGCTACCTCTACTGCCACTTGCGGCCTGCAGAGGAGCCTGTGAGAGAGGATTATCCAGCCGACACCCCCCCAGCTGCAGCCCTGGCCCTGACACACACCAGCCAAAGTTAGAGAAGTCTGTTTCATCAGATGAGAGAACGTTAGTCTCACAGCTGCTGCTAGCCAAAGAGCTGCTTTGGTTAAAAAAAATTATCAGGATTGCTGAAGATTTTTTTTTTTTTTTTTAAATTCAAAGCAAGCAGAAACGTGCCATTCTAACCAGTAGCAGATAATTCTACTTATTCATGAATGTATGATGATTAATGCTGAATGTCATCAGAGTCATCAGAGAGAGAATAATAAAATTTGAGGGAAGTTATTTTTGTCCTTCAAACTATAGGAACTGGCTACAATACTGTGGCTTTCACCTTCAAATGATACAGACTTACAAAGACACACATTCCAAAACAGAAAAAAAAATGCAGCAACATACAAAATAGAGGATTTTTATAAATGTAAAGTCCATTATTACCATTATAACTAATTATCACTTCTTTGATGGAAATAGTTATTTTACTCCAATGTTGTTGTTGTTTTTTTTTTCAAAATTACAAATGTAAAAAAAAAAATACAGCAAAAACAGTTCATATTTTCATCTCTTTTCATCTTCACCTATTATGTATTATGCTGGGATTAAGAGCTTATTCAGTTGACTAAAGAATGAAAATATGTCTCCTCTCATGACTGTTGGTGGTATAGTTGTTGTCGATGATGGTGCTGGTAGATGGCCTACCAATTTGTGTATTTTTGGATCTCAGTCTGGGCTGAACATATGAAGTATGAGGGTGGTGCAGTATTGCTCAGTGGGGGAAACTGTTTGAATGTTGAATATTGAATATAGCTTGTACGTAATGTTGCTTTCAGGCTCATCACTGTAACTGGGGACCAGCACAGAGAGCTGAGGCCACACAAGAAAATACTGTTAATTTTTTGTTTTTTTTTTAACAGCATTTTTTATATCATTTCAGGCTGACATCATCAAACTTAAATGTTGTTTCTTTAACAAATTGAGTGGATTAAAGCAATTATTTTTTAAATATGTTAATGCTAATAAAATCCAATTTTTCTAAATGTGTGGACTAGGCTATACCTTGAAGTATAACAATGACTTAAGCACTGAGGATGCACACTGATTGACCCTGCCTTGTCTGGAAAATGAAAAGAAATGATACAATTGGCAGTGTTTGACTTTATTGTATCAAAGACTATTTTTAAAGTTTGCCCTCTTTATTTAATTATCGCAGTAAAATATACAAATTACTGCAAGACAAACATGACAAAGACTTTGCCTGGATTTGAACCCAAAATATTACAGTTTACACAATATACATACTGGCCAGCTAAACCACCTTAAGTTTTCTTTTTCTTTCCATTTGTCACTAAATGCCAATTGTTTGCAATTAAGTTGGGTGTTGAGCACGCTGTTGCAATCCATTTTAGCTTGGAGGCTATTATTACCATAACATGTACAACGTCTTATTCATTGAACTCCATTGTCCACAAAATTGTCGTTAGGGAAGGCTGGACAGTGAAACCAACCAGCTTCCCGCTGCCAAGTCCAAGGAAGACCCCAAGCTCTGAGATCCGTCTAGCAGCCTGTGATGGTCTGGCCGCTCCCTGTGCCCAGCCTGCCAGATGGAGGGCTAATCACAGGAACAGCATGCAGCTAGAGCTCCTGAGTTAGCCCTGCCTGTCTGGACACAATACAGCATGGTAAGCTCTGTCTTTCACTTTACTGGACCGCCTCACCCTGTCTGCCTGACTCTTAGTTGGTCCGAGAGTCTGGCTGCTGTTTTTTTCTGCCTGCCTGCCCGCCTGTCTCACTACTGTTTGGTTGCTCCATCTGTCTTCCTTGTTCTTGGATCCTCTTTGTAGGTTTGCTTGACTGCACACCCTGTTTTCTGTTCGTTTCTTAGTTATTGTACTCAAACATTAAAGCAATCCATTGAGAAAATGCTGTATAACTCAGCGGACGGAGGCACAATTTATGAATCTCTTTGATTTGAAGAGATGCAGGCCCGGTTAGGTTTTGTTGTCTGCTGCTGAGTATTCTCCAGAGAGGAACAGTTGCTAGAGATAAGAGGGACTATTTGAGGTTGATGGTATTGAGTCTGGATTCCTGTCCCTGATGAGATTAGCTGGGAGGGAGAGAGAGATGTCAGGTAGGCCACAATTTGAAAACAACTGTGGTTTATAGATTATGTGTAACCTTACTGTCCTCAAAAAGCCCCCACTCCTATCACTTTATCTGACAATGACAGAACTCCATCATGATGAGACTGTACATGTGCACAGCCTCCCTATAAATCACAATGTGAGGGTTCTGTGTGAAATGTTTTTAGAACATATTGAGAGTGTTTCTGTTGGCTTTTGGTCTGTGGAAGCGCTTGGTGAAGGTGCTCTTCCGTTTGGCGTGGTTACATGAATGAAAAAGAAGTTCCGGGGCACTCAAAATGAAAGCCTTCACCTTGTCACTTCATGGCGAGTTCAGAATAACACCTCCAACGTGTTTTCACCAAGCTGGATGGTGCGTGCTAAAACTGGCTCAAATATAATCACTTCTCTAAATTCATACTGGTTGTTTTAAAACCCAACCTGTGTAGCTTCAGCAACAAACCGAAACTAAAATGGAAAAAACCATGCTTGCCTACAGTAGCTGTTAGCCGCTACCCCCGATTAGTTTTTAAAATACTGCTTCAGAACTAGCGGGATTATTTTCCAATAATTAAAATTGTTGTATCATTAACACCAAGAACGAGCTAGCTGAGCATTTTTAAGTTTCTATGTGTCGTCCCTTACAAAACAAAAATATATTGCAGTATATTGGAAAATATCATGTGATCTATTAGATAATACATTTCCATATATGGGAACTAGTCTTTATATTTTCCAATATATTGCAATATCTGAAATGCGCAATTACTTATGTATTATTCCATATATTAAAATATATTGATGCAATATATATAAATATATTGCATTATAAATGTTTCACCAATATATTATTCCATGTATTGCAAGACATTTTCAAATACATAACATATTTAAATATATTGTAATTCCATATATTAAATGTAATATATTGTAATATATTTCATATAATATATTGGTAAATATATTTTATTTCCGTAAGGGGTATTCAATCCATTTGGGCAAATCCACAATGTCTACAATTCCATAGACGAAGCTGAATAAGCCGAATCACCTGGTCTAGTCTTGCTTGGCTGTGAATTATTCCTTACTTTATACTTCTGTTTAAATATTGTCGTGGAGCTCCTGGCTTTTTCATATATTGTACGGTTAGTGAAGCACATTAGTTACAGCTGTTCTCTGGCTTTTAGCTATAGCACAGTTTGCAGAGCAACTGTGGCTCATTTGCTACTTAAAGACCCTCGGTAGCCACAAACTGCTATGTGTTCAAAGGGCAGGCAATCACCAGAGAGCACACTACCCACTGTGGATATTGGCGCCATGCTGCGGCTGCTGTTTTCACTTTGCTCTCCAGCCTCAGCTCAGTCACACTGGGAGTCCTCACTTCACTGGCTGGAGCCTGTCCCTCACTTTAGCAAAAATGGCACTTGAGTTTGCGTGATATAGTTACATCACAACTGGACAACAACCTGATAATAAGCTCCTATCATGGCAAACCGGCCGAAACAAGATTCCATTATTTGTTGAGGAGAAAAAGGATGGAACCTGCATAGCGATGATGATGTAATATTAAAATCTCTGTCTGCTGTTCATGGCACTTTTTATATTCTTATCCTTTTTTGTGGAGCAGAGCATGAACTCATAAATGCCATGAAAGGCTTGCCTGCCTGTTTTGACTTTTTGATGTTCAGTGGTGTGCAGATTCCCTCCTTTTCCTCTTCATAGGAGCTGGAACTGACTCACCTGCTGCCGGTTCAACTGAAGGACCTGCTCTTGGCATAACAGTTCTCGCAGTTTTCATATAATTTCACAAAAGTTACCAGCAACCAATATAAAGAAGAGCAACAGTGAGAGATGGAGTGCATTTACATTGTTCATGTAACCACAGAATGATAATTTATGAAAAAAATGCACACATCAGGGAAGTAGCATGGCAGAAAGCAAGAGATTTCTTTTTCTCTCTGTCACCATTTTGCCATTTATGGGTGGACACTTCCATGGTAATTTTCTTTCCACTGATTAAACTGGCCAAATGTGCACCTGGCCCATGCACATGTTCAGAACTGGTGGCACCCCCTATTAAGCATTTCACAACTGTTTTACATATGCGGCTCAACATTGTTATGAACCATATCCTGCAAGTTTTGTAATGATTGGAAAAACAGTTTCTGATTCATAGTCTGATTTGTGTTATGCCACACCCATTTTTTGTGCATTTGTGGTGTCCCCTAGTGGTTGATTTGAGGCCCACTGAGTGAAGCTGGTACTGCTAGTAACCAGGATGGAAACTCCAACAGGCTTTGTTCCTCCCTTATAAAGATTGACACACCACGTCTTCAGGGGGCATGTAATTATACAGCCTATGCACAGATCAGCTGAACTTGGCAGGCTCAAAGGCAGACCCTGAGGGCCCCCCTGCCAGTCTTCTTCGCCTGTACATTACCCCACCCTGAGGCCCATAACCCCGCCCGCCCCAGCCTGCAGCCATAAGGTCAGAGGAAATAACCCCGACCCACAGGAAACGCCTTCTCACCCATATTGATATTCAGCTCACCCAGGTTGGTTTGGACGTGGAAAGTGGATGTTAGCAGACAGGGAACATTCTGAGTAAGGTGAAAGATTATCTGTGAATGCTGGACAATTATTAGCCGGTTGAAGTGATAATGATATTTTTGGAATGAAACTACCAATAACCAGTATTTTGGGCTGATATATATTACCTTTAAATCCGATAATTTTCATGTACTGTAAACAAAAATGAAACATCACGCTGCACAAAAGAAAAATAAATGCAAAAAATATGAGATATAATGCAAAAAAGTATTTTTTTTCCCCCCCTAGAGTTATTTTTCTTGAAATAGACAACACTTTTAGGTCATGGGACACTGCATCAAAACCCAGGATGATTGTCATAATAATCATTAATTCTCATGTAGAATCTGATTAAAACTTTACATTGAAAACTTTACACAGGTTATGACCTTACCATAGACAACCACTGTGTGACAACCACTGATCAATTCTAAATATATAATGAAACCACATCATATCCATCATACCAGAGATGGATGACACTAACTGGACCAGATCTAATTTTTATTAAAAGGTCAGTATCAGCAAACTCATCTATTGGTCTAACACCCTCACACACACACAGACACAGACACCTCTATTGAAGTAACACTAATGCTGTGCAACATCTAATGCTGTGCAGTGTGACAGAAACCTTAATAAAGTATTAAATCTAACAACTTGTTTGTTATGAGGGGCTATTACTCAGCTCCAGCTCCCTTGATGATCCCAGTATATCATCCATTCATCCCATTTAAACGTTGTCTCTCTGTGTGGCGAACGTCCTCAGAGGCAATTTGTGTGCCTCCAATGACATATTGCACTTTCTCGCCACTGATAAACATGTACTGCTGCCATGAAAGACAAAGAAAACTGTTTGGCTTCCAAAAGTCTCATGATTTCCCTTGTCTTGATGGTCCTGGGTTTGAATGCAGATTGTTGAGTCAGGGCTTCACATGGTGCGTGCTGGTAATGAAATGGACACTGACAGAGCAAGTGCACACCCGGCTTCTCTGCAAGGAGCGTGCTTGACGGAGACTCATTAATTATCCCAAGCAGGGCAGCCTTCATGCTGGCCTGCCAGTCACCTGCCTGGTTAAGGTTAGAAATCGTTCAGGACTTTTAACATCCCGGCAATGCTTGTGTCCCCTCGTCAAGGAGAGAATAGTGGCCGGTGTCAGACTCTGTCAGGGCCCTTTTGTCAACAGGACGAAAAATAATGAACAAGACAGGCGAGGCTAGGCAAGGGGCAGTTAGGGTAATAAGCACCAAAGAGAGAGAAAGAAAGAGAGAAAAGATAGAATGACTTTGACTTTTGATGTTCCGAAAAGGATACTTCACACGCTCCGAAAAAAAATTATATTATTTTTGAGTTTGCTATCACTTGTTTTCTGAACACATGTACACACACTGAAGGACAAAAATCCAACTTTGTCCAGAGTACTAAAAGATAGCTGGCAGGTAATGTTTCCTCCACTTTCCTCTATCACATGTTTCCCAAACCTGTCAGACACCATTGTAACTGAGGACTGACAATACCATGAAGTAGTTCTATTGTTAATGATTTTTTTTTTGTTTTTTTTTGTTTTTTTTTGGTAAACATTTATACACCATTTTGGCCTGCTAAAATTCCAGCACTCAGTAACAAGACAGCACCACTACTATCCTACATAAGAGCCAGGAGGGAAGGAAAGTGGTTTAACTATCCTTTGAAAGGCCAAGATCAGGTGGGATGTTTTTTTCTCCTATTCAAATAGAAGTAATAGTGAGAGCAAGGTCACAAGGAGTGTCACATAATTCTTGTTGCTCTGCAATGCAAAAATAACATCATGCAGGCTGTCTAATTATTGTTAGGTTTGCTAAGTAATCTGCGGTAACCATCATGGACAAGAGACTGTTAGCGATGGCTCCGCGTGTTGCCACTGAAGAACAGGATGAGGGCACATAATGGCCTCTTGGGAAGAACAGAGCATCGAGAGTTTTATCATCTTGTTCAAGAGCGGTGCCCTGACAGCCGGTTTCAAAGCCTGCTTTCACACTGACGTGATGCACAGCACAGCCAAAGTTGAGACATGCTCTACTTGTCACACCCAGGGGAGAGCCATTAAAAATGTTGAAAAATGTGTCTTATGTGGTCACAGTGTGAAGTGGTATAGGCTAGTGGATGAACCTCTGTGCTTTAGCTGGTGCAGCGAGTCCATATTTCCATGCAGCCCGTCAACCAAAGGAGCTGGGAAACAAAGGCAATTTGTTTGGGACTGCTTAAATATAAACCCATGTAGAGTCTAGGGCTGGGACTATATGTTTATCTCCTGATTCCATGCTATCACAATACTTGAGTACCGATTCAATATGTAGTGTGATTCCTAAGTATTGCAATTCTACAGGTATTGATTTATTGTGATTTCTGTTTTTTGAATTATCCGCGAGTTTGTGGATGTAAAGTTCCATGAGGCCCCTAAGTAACATCATCACAAATGAATAAAATCCATTTTATTGTTTGAATCCACAAGCTTTCCAGTTTAACCAAGTTGATGCAACTCCAAGACTGTTTAGGCTCCAGTCTGGGTTCTCTGGCTGCCCAGAGAACCCATTTTCATTCAGAGATCTGGGGGTCAGAGGTCAAGGGAGCCCTTTTAAGATGGCCATGCCAGATTTTCCCTTGCCAAAATGTAGCCTAGCTTTGGAGCGATATTTTTCCCCCTTGCTTGGCTTGTCTAGTTTCATATGTTACAAGTATCTTTACTTTAAATCATTTCAGTAAGAAAAAAAAATTGAAAATTGAAAAAAAAAAAGAAGTTGTGATACTTAAGTGAATTGTTTTTTTCCCCACGCCTAGTAGATTCAGAGCAGAAGGACAGAGAGCTCTCAGAGTTGACAAAACAGTAGTCAGGCTGTATCTTCACAAAGTCAAGCAGATGAATAGCATGATGTATGTTGGAAATATGTACACAGATTTAAAGAATCCACAAACAGAAAGAAGAGGGCTTGTTGGGTAAACAAGCCCTTATATGTCAGACTGGCTGCCATGGAAAAGGTCTATTCTAATCTCTTTTTTTGTGTGATTAAAACTAAAATCAAATCCTAACTGTAACCCTTATCCTAACCTTTTTTATGTTCCTAACCCTAACCTAGTTCATTTATGTGTCTAAACTTTACATTACCAACTTAACCAAGGGTAGTTTGTTAAAAATTTGTTAATAATCCATACATGCATTGTTGTCAGTAGTGGACTATCATAATAAAATGATACCTTTTAAATTATGCTCTTTGGCATGGTCAAATAAAAAGATAAAAAAAATTTCCACCAAGATAGCCAGCAAAATGAAGATGAATCTGTCTGTTGTTTTTACACTTTCATAAGCGTTCATACCAGGTTATTTCTGTGCGGGCCATTCTAAAGGAGAAAAACAGGAGAAGAGTCAGGCCTGACTTGGTGCTGGTTCAGCAGTAAAATTAGAGAAATGCCAGTGCAAATGCCTCGGTCACTATGGTAACCATCTCTCACCCCGACAAGTATTTCATCACCTGTGCATAGGGCAAGGTAACATGGGAGTTGGCATATGCGTGGAAAACTATGGCAAACAGTCAAATTCTGTCTACTTGACCTGAGGTATAAATGCAAAAAAAAACAAAGCAAGGTTAAGTGAGACTTTGTTTCAAGCTATTTCACCTTAATAATTACTTTTATATATGTTTTGTTATATGCCAAAGAAAGAAAGAAAGAAATTACAAAGTATCACAAATATTTGAATGTCAACCTGCAGTTCTACTGTATACATCCTTTATATACACTTTCAGGTATTTTATTAGCCAGTTCTATTCTTCTTCAAGTCATTTAAAGGTATGTTTGGATATGGATGGCAGTAAATTACGTTTTGTTGGAAGTAATGGAAATTAACATAATACACTGAAAAAAAAAAAAAAAAAAAAAAGTCTAACCCCATCCCCACCCCAAATATACTTCTGTGGAGCGGCTCTTTTATTTGCTGGCCTTTAGGAGGCATTTCTGTTTGCCCTGAGAAGGTCAGGGAAAGGACACTGTGCTCACAGGTTTTTAGGACAGCATTTAGTTTACTGAGGAAAAAAGACTCCATCTCACCCAGAGTGGCATTTTGAACTGTGCCTCAGCAGCCTTGACCTGGTTTTCCACTGTAATGGCATTGCATTACAGCCAGTTCCAGCTTACTGAGTCTTAAGATTGAGCCCTTTGCAGTTCAAACAGGTGTGACATTCAGACAAGCTGTTCTCCTTTGTCCTTGGCCACAAATCGAGATCTACCGAAAATTTAATGTTCTGTAGCTGACTGATGCTTGAGTAGGCAAGGGGAATGCTAGGTTGAATATATGAGTTGACATTCCCCCTTTCAAGGTGACTTGATTCAGTATTTTACATGTAATATAATGGTATTCACAAAACAAATCAAACAGGTAAATAATCTGCTGCATCCTATTGAAAACAGGAATAGTGTTAGTTTGTAATGGCTAAATTTCAAACACCAAGTCCAGACACACAAGACTCAGACATCCCAAATCACACAGAGACACACACCGGCTCTGCACATTTTCACTAATCCCGTTCATAATCCCACCATAACTTTTTTTTGTTGCGGTCAGCGTGTGATGACAGTGGCTACGGTAGCTGGCAGGCGCCTGAAAGGTAGGTGAAATGTTTTTGATAGAGAGGAGTGGTGAAAAAGAAGAAACTCGCCACAACATTTAGTAAGCAGCTATCTTTTAGTACCCTGCAGAAAGTTGTTATTTTTGTCCTCCGACATGTGCACGTGTTAAATGACGGAAGCAAACTCAAACAATCAGCTTGTGTCCGTGTGGTGCGGAGTGATACAGGAAGTGCAGATGTTAACGGATCTTTCTGGATGTTGATAACAGGAAAATACAATCAGTCTGAGCAAAACTGTCATCCATGTGCACTTGGTAGTCATATGTGCATTTTAATTTTGAAAGGCAATGTTAAATCCTCTTTGAGTGGATTAATGCAGTTATTTTTCAGGATGTTAGCTGGAGAGAAGTCCAGCTCAGTGACAGGAGGCTAACAGTTAGCATTTGGAGCATCCAGCAAGTATCCAGCACTCAGTAACAATGAGAGGAAGATAGAGCCACTACTGTACAGAACAGCTAGAGGGGAAGTGAAAGAGTATCAGATTTTACAAAATGGATGAACTATCCCTTTAAAGGATTTTATAATTACATACCTCTGCTCTGAAACAATTCAAAGCATTAAAAGAATTAGTATATAAAGCAGCCCGACAACTTTCTACAACCGAGCTTTGAAAATCCGTCCATCCATGCTTAAATCTTTCAAGGATCATCCAAGGGGACGGCACTACCAGGGAGCAAAATAAGTGCCAAGAAATCACTTAAACAGACACCGAGTGCATCCTGCTTTTTGGCATTGAACCATGCCATCTTTGGAACAATGGTTTGCAGAGTGAGATTACACAGCCTGCTTCCCTCCAAATTTCTCCAGCTAACTCCAGGTATATATGTATTGGCCAGATGTTGGCTTGCAAAAGCATGCAACCAGGGAGCGTTTGCATGTTGTTACCTCCCAGATATCATGGATGATGCACACAAGAACAAATGAAGAGTTCATTTGCAAAAACAGATATCTCCATTTGAATTTATTAAACCTTTTTAAACTTTTTTGAATTGTATTAAAATTTACTTTATATTTATTTCTATTTTTTTATATGTTTATTTAGCCTGGCATAATGTTTATTATCCTAAATCATGCTTTGTGTGTGTGTGTACTCCAAGCAGTATCAGTGAAAAAGGTGTATTCATTTTAAGAATGGCTTTTATCTGTTTTTGCAAATGAACTCTTCAAATTTATAACAAAAGAAAAAGTCCAAAAAGCATGGCTGTGGCGAGTGCACAGGTTGTGGTGTGATAAGCAAAGCAGCTGGACAGTGGCTCATCATCAAGTTGACTGCTGACCAGTTGTCATGAACAAATTCATCTTTCTTTTTTTTCCTCCATTTCACTTTCCTTCTTATGAGCTCAAATGCCAAAATTGCCTGAATCACTCAAGACATTTCCCAGTGTGTTTTCATGTGCTTTAAAGAGTCAGTCTGTGTGCAACGCAAACGCACGGCCATAAATCCTCAGCTCCAGTGTGTTTGAGGATTTGAAATGCCCCTCTTCCCTTGGAGTCCTCAGTGAAACGTTTTGATGAGCCACAGCAGAGCAAGTGATACGAAAAATCAGGATAATTCAAGGGCTGTCTCATGATCCAACAGTCGCTAATGCTCATTTTCACATTTTGTTCGAGGGCTGAGAATTCCCTCGATAGAGCTTGAATCACCATTGTGCTCTATCAGTCGGCAGTGAAGAGTGGCAAACCTGACCTTTATTTATATGAAAATGTCACAGATCATTAGTTTACCGGTGGCATATGCATGTTGTGGGATCTTCCCCCTACAGGGTCCGCGAAATTCTTTAACAATGCTACATTCTTGACATCAAATTACAATTTAAATAATTTATGACCGGTTCAAATCACCCCATCCATCAGGAGTCTATAAAATACATTACCTGGACTTCAAGAGGCTTGTCACCCCCTCTGCTGTGTCTCATGTCCCTGTACTGGCTCTCCTCGTCTGCTCTCTCTAATGTCTTCGCCCACTAATGGCATTAGGACGTCCTGCCGTGGGAGGGGTGTGCGCTGTATCCAATAACGTTGCCCTGCCAGGGGCTCCTCTAAAGGGTACAAAATACATTTGAAAAACCTAGTGAGAAGCCATAGTTACTTGAGATAATAAAAATTATAGCTGGCCAAACAAAAATTATCTGACCTCTGATGAAAAAAGCGAGTTCGGGTGAAAGCAATTTTACAGGACAATTGCTTTGGTTTATAGAATAACTTTCCTTTTTTTTGCTTGTACACGCAGACAGGAAGCGGTATCATGACTTGGTTTCTAAATAAAATCTGTCCCTGAAGTGTGTGGCTTTAAAAAGTGATTTATTCATATAGAATGCTCAACATTTTTCCTTCGGATGCTGGAAGCAGTGCTCCATCTGTTTATCAAAAGCTGATAGAAAAAGCGTAATTCATCCTGGAATGAAGCCGCTCATTGCAGTCAGTGAACATGAAAATTGGATTCAGGTAGATAAGTCAATCTGTGGGTCGGATCCTTTTACTGTTGACCTGAGAGCGGGAGGCTGAGGAGGGGGGGAGGAAACCTTGCTACATTGTTTCCACAGTATATCAGTCCATAAAACTTTATTTATTTTGCTTTCCTTTCACCCAAAGAAAGGTGTTTCATGTCTTTGAGGAAAGCAGCAGCCTTTTGTTATATTAAATCATTCTTTTGCATTCATTTTCTGACCAGTGTCAAGAGGAATTGATTAAGTGAATAAGTACTGTATGTACTGTTTGTAGGTGCTGTACATATAATCACATTGTATCTGTCTGCAATGCAGTAATGTAATGTGCTACTGTTCCTAAATTCAATAATCATACCGACAAGTCCTCCAATCCATACAATCACATGCAGGAGCGTTTAGTAGCTCTGTGTTCAGACCAAACGCTAAGCCAATTTTTTGGATGGCTCAATTACATAGACAGTCAATGTAAAGACACAAATTTGTGCCGGGCGACGCAAATGACACAAATTTCCACATTGTGATTGACACGACATCGCGAAATTTGCATCATATTAGCGTATTAAAGTGAGTTGAAATTTGTCAACTTGAGAGAAAAATTTGTGGCCATATTCACACGGATCTGCGACACAGAACTTGACTTTGCATTTGGTCTGAACACACGATTAGTATTAGTATTCCTAAATTAGGATTTTTAATATTCTAAATTAGTAGTTGATAGCTCTAGCTACTAAAATTTGAACTCAGGTCAGCTGAGTGAAAGCTGTGTTGACTGACCCGTCCAGCACCCCACCAGCCCCCTCTTGGACGACGTGGACTCCCTGAACACTACACCACAGTGTCGCTACTTACATGACCACTAGAGGGCGCTCAACTCTAAACGTAATGATAGGTCATAATGAGCTGCTGTACAGACAACCTATAGCAAATAGTCTCCACATTAAAGTTACTTATCAAACAGTTATGCTACTTACATCATGCTTGTTCCGCACTGAGGAAGAGGAGGAGGATGAAGAGTGATGCAGAGTTGCTCTGTTTTCTGTTGGACAGTATTTCCTCAGGCAGTAACGTTGCATTGTGCTCATTTCATTATGTCACCATCCTACGAAACAAACTAGCAAAAGAAATGTAATGAGTCATGCAATGACTTACTTTCCTCAGTGAGTAAATAGGTAAAGTAATGCATTACTTTTAAAAAAAAAAGTAATTATTTTCCTTTTTTTGGAGTTTCGACCCCAACACAGTGGATTATCATTTAAATGGCTATGCATGTTTTTGTCTTGACCCGCATGCTTTGTTTAAAATGTACTTTATGATGATGTTCCATAATATCAGTGTTATCTTCACCTGTGAAAAACATAATGAGCATGTCTGTAGGGTAATGTAACACAAATTCAGTTTGGCTAACAACAGAAGAAAGAGCTCCATGTCGCAGTTTTAGACCTGAAAAATGCATTGTGCTCAGTGCATTGCAACTTTCTGCGGGCAGCGTTGGATTTCTGAGGAGAAGATGTCATCAAAAATCTGGCTAAAGCCTATTTCCAAGACATGCAAATATGATTCAAAACATTGGAATTCACCACAGCATGGCAGTGCTTGGAAATTGGTATCATGGCAGGGTGCACAGTCTCCCCTCTAGCATTCACTATGGCAATGGAGCTAATCATTAGGGCATCAAAGTGCGTTGTGGGTGGGGGAAGGCGGCAGGGAGGGATTTTCCTCCCACCCATCGGGGGAATATATGGACAATATGAGAAATATGAGCTCAGCACACAGATCATTGATAAGCTATTCTCTAAATGCATTGCTGATTGAAACTTCCGCCTATGTCCACATCACATACCGACTGAACGCTGACGGAATATTATCTGTCGAAATCAATTCTTCATTGAGTCTTTTTCTATTTTCAGAGCTCCAAGTGAGATTTGTGGTTCGAATTTAAGGCAATGACCGCAGCTAATCAAGGTAGAGCAACAAAATCATTATGACATGTCCACATAGACAACCCATTACGTTGTTAACTGTTGAGTGGTTGCTACTGATTGGGATAGTAATTGGGATGGTCTATCTGTAGTGTGTGACATCAGGGGCTCCACACGCCCGTCCATGTTTGCACACATGCTGTATGGAGGTTCTGATGCCACGTTTGTCTCCATGTTGCCCCTTTGTTATTCTTTAATACAGATCATTATAGAACATGGAAGCTTGCACAACACATGATGTTCACCTCAGAGTTCACGCTCTTGTCGCAAAACGATGTGAGACTCATGAGGAATCGTTACGTCAGACTGTGCAGCGGTTCATATTGTTTATGTGTTAATTGGAATGGCAAACTCAATGAAGGCTATTTATTATGCGTTAGCACAGCAGGATTTGTAGGAAAATTCACCCTGCACTTAATCTCGTGTGCACTGAGGCAAGCAGGAGAACTAAATATGATGAGGTAATATTTGAAAACTTTTTAATCAAAAAGGACATACATATAAATGCAGTCGAAAAGAGACAGAACTTTTCTCAGCACTCAGTGAGTAAAGCCACGCTGCCATTGCTGGAATGGTTTCTGAAAACATCTCCATCAGTATGACTGCTGAATTCTGATACCAGTACTGATTTTTCTTTTTTCTTTTTTCTTTTTTTTTTTTAGTTGAAACTGCCAGTAGCTTATGGATTGTGCCATTGTACAGTTTTGTTTAGTTTTCCATGCCAAGGCATCACTAAAATTAAAGTTATTCAGTGTTCTATCCAACCAGACTGTGCAGCATGGCCAGTGTTCCTGCTTCTAATTAATGTAAATCCCTGTTTACCAGATAGTATTAGACTGAAGTCAGGGACTGCTGATATGCAGTGTGGCCACTATCAGACCAAAAATTACAAGTATTAAATTGTTCTCCCCAGAACTGTTTTCTTGTCAGCATAAAAACTCTTCTGAAACAAAATTTAAAGCAAGGGACACAAAAGCCAGGACAATCAAAATGCTGCATAAAATCAATTCAAGTTAGACACCAAGAGTAGTACTGAACAATGCTACCACAAATCTGTAGTCAGAAACTGCATGACATCATCACAGATCAGAAACTTCATTTTAATCAAAGTTCAGACACATCAGCAATCCATGTAGCAATTTGACCGTAAATCTGATAACAACATATATATGCATTTCTATGTTATAGAATATGCATATCCTAAGCATTTTTCGTAACTATTTCAAAATGTATGGTCTCTACTACAGATCAATATACACTCTCAAATATATCATTCAAGTGCATGTTATCTTCTAGTATCTACCTGAGTGTTGCATACACAAGATACTGTATGATGGTGTGGTTTTAAAAAAAATGTGTATTAAAAACACACAATGTATAACTGAGTCTACAAGCCAATAAAGAGTTTCAATGTATTTTCTATTTTTATCGATTCATGGATTGATTTTTTTTTTTTTTTTTAAATAAATCAAAAAAGTCAAAACCAAGAAGAGTCATAATTATGTCTAACACATCAATAGTCATGAACTGGTGCAGATGAGTGAGTCCTTTAAAGGGACAGTTCACCCATTTTGAAAAATATGATATTATTTCAGAAGCTGTTAGCTGTTCTGTAGGACAGTAGGGGCTCTATCTTCCTCTCATTGTTACTGAGTGCTGGATACTGGCTGGATGCTCCAAATGCTAACTGTTAGCCTCCTGCCATTGAGCTGGACTTCCCCCCAGCTAATATTCTGAAAAATAACCACTTTACTCCACTCAAAGGAGGTTTACTTGTTTGACTTGACCCTGTATCACATGTTTCACAAAGCTTTCAGGCTCCTGCCAGCCACTGTTGTAGCTGAGACCGCACAAGAAAAGAGTTCTACCATTTCCTTATTGCCTTTTTTTTTTTTTTTTTAGCTCGCCAACATGTTTGGTTTACTGATGTCATGTCAGGGATTAAACGCGGAGGTGCCATCAACTCCAGTATTAAAACTCTGCTACAATAAAACATTTCCTATGGCTGAGTTAGGATTTCCTACCATTGTTTTAATGCTTTAGAATGAATGAAAATCAATCAGCACAGCACTGTTCACCTCCATTCATTTTATACCACGCAAACTGCAAAGGTTAAACACATTTGAAGTCTTTTAATAAGGGCTTTGAACTCATGATGGTGTGATCTCTATGTCATTTCATTCAGTACTAGTACAATAAATAATAGTATTTTAATAATAATAATGATATTTTCATAGCAGAGGTTTAACATTGGAGTCTATGGCACTTCCACATCTAATTCCCTCATGATGTCAATCAGCCGGACATGGCACCAAGCTAAGGCAATAATTTTTCAGAATGCTAGCTCTGGGTAAGTCCACCTCAGTGGGGTTAGTATTTGGTGCATCCAACCAGGATCAAAGATAGCACCAATAACAGCCAGAGGGGAGGTGATATAATATCAGATTTGGGTGAGTGAACTAAGCCTTTAAATAACTCAGCAAACAATCATTGAATAATTATAACATTAAACATTAAAAATCATTACTAACCAAAATATCTCTCTTACGTCAATTCTAAATTGTCTCCAATGCAGCTTTAATATGAAGTGATAGCATCAATATGTGAACATTTTCTTCCTCCACTTTTCAGTTAATACTTGCTGGTCAGTGACGACACGCTGATTTACTCATGTGTTTCTTTGCTGTAGGTAAAAAGCATTGCACAGCGGTAACTAATTCCACTTTTACCTCACTTTGCCATTTCACCCAGTGGCTTTCAAAACTGGGACCTGCTTTCTTGCCAGGATGTACTGAGGGCACAGGGAATAAAACTTGTCAAGTAGTGTATCTGTATCGTTGGGGTGCACTTACAATGAAGCAATTCAGCATTCTGTCTTCATAAAGAGGGATTATCACAGTGCATTTGGCTTGTGTTTTGGAGAGGGCTGAGGAGTGGTGGTGCTGCTGCTGGTAGTGGTGAAATTATCATGGAAAACACTCCAGCGTAGTCTCCCAGAAAGAGGGCTCGTCCCAGCGGGGATGAAGAGCAGAGAGAGCCCTAGTTTGTTTATCAAAGGCTTGACGTTGCATATTTGTTATCAGCTCTATGCACTGACGCTTTTGTGTTGGTAGGGGGTTGTGGAAGAACTGGCAGCCCCTCCATTCCTCTCCACTGGAGAGCTGAGCAACATATCAGCCTACAGCGGCTTTTCTTCTTATTCCAACACGGGGCTTTACTGGGGGCCTCTCCTCCCTTACAGTGCTGAGAATTAATTCATAAAGAAACATAGTATAATGACATTAAATGGCATTTAATATGGAGAGACATAAAAAAAAACATTGTAAAAATCATTGAATGCAGCAATGCAATCTTTATACAGCATTGCTTCTGAGACTGGTTAATTCCAATGAGGATGTGTTCCAAAGTCCTGGTTATTAATCTGTTTTTAACTCCTGGGGTGCTTTTGTTAAGGGATATTCTTATGTTCAATATGTATTTATGATGTTCACTGCATTCCAGGAATCATTTTGTGATGATGTGTTGTGATTTACTTTTTTGGGTACCCACTTTTCCCTCAACCTGCTCATCTTGTCCTGCTACATTTGGAATTAATATGTGTATAGATAGATAGATAGATAGATAGATAGATAGATAGATAGATAGATAGATAGATAGATAGATAATATAATTTGGCCATACAAATATGGCCAATTAGTTGAACATTGTGAACATAGACAAGTGTCTATGTTTGTGGGAAAATGCCCTACTCAAAACCCAACATGTCTTTGCAGTGTTGCATTATGGGCCCAATTTCCCAAATGGATCTTAATTGACCATACTAGTGATTTTGCATGTTAGCAACATCATATCAACAAAATGTATACATTTCACATTTCTGCAAATCCTTCCCCAAAGCAAGTAGTTGTATTTTAGAACTCCAGTATCATTTTCCTCCCTTTTATCCAGCCATTGGTTTCCATTCATTCCACTACGATATGAAAATGAACTTTCAGAGACTTCAGACTTTCTTCACACCAGTGTTCCATCACCATAATAAAGTTGTCCACATTCGTTTTCCTAAAAGCAGCAGCACCGTTGTGTTTTGATGACTTGATATTGGGTGGAGTGAAACTTTACGCCCCGAAAACAGTCCCAAGGTAAATGCCTCCTTACACATGACATGATCAGTTCTGTGGTTTATGAATGTTGACGACTTTATTAGCCTCAGAAGCTTAAAAAAGTTGAGGCTAAAAAAGAAGATTAAATAAACAAGGGATTTTGATTATATGTGGTGAAATCTTTAGAGTACCAGGATGATTTGCAAAATGGTTTGTTGCAGTGTAAAATGTGGCTAAATTGCAGTAAATGGGCCAAATATTCAGAATCACTGGTGTGGTCCTTTAAAGCTAAGATGATCATGGAACCCATCTTACAAAGCATCTTGAGCTTACAAGGCAATGGAAATAACTAACTGACTGACTGACTGAGTGATCAAAGTTACTAAAGACGTCACTGTTAAACATGAAAGACAAAATAGAAAGAAAGACATCCTCGCCCTTTGACTCTGAGGGACTGATAATAAAACCAGACATTTGCTGCTGGTGCTCTAGATAGATGCAACAGTTTGGTCAGTTACCCATGTGAATAAGAAAAATACCACCCAACACCAAAAATAGCCCACTAAACTTTTGAAGCATCATAAGGTGGAGTTGTCCTTTAATCTGTAGGCTAAGAGTCAAAACAGGCCTTTGATGTGCTTTTGGCAAATTTCCATGAAAAAAAAAATTCAATGAAACTGTGTATCTTAGTTTCTAGACTGTGAGCATTAAAATTTTTTTATTGCTTTATTATCAGTTACAATTATATGGCGGTGGTATATCAGTCAGGCAGAAGAGGTGAAGAAATCATCAAGCATATTGACAGATTTCTTTCAAATTATGACCTTCCAAATCTATATACAAAATGTCAGCAGCATGGAGGAAAAAAGGAGGCTTTATTTGCAATTCCCTGTTCCCCCAACACAAACAGGAGACCTGCTGTCTGGAAATGGCGAACACATTGCAATGGGAGACGCTCGCTTCCTCCCTCTGCCACTTAAATATGGAAGGCTGAGGAGAGGACAGACATCCGTTGTTGTCGAAGCATCTGTGGCGTAGCCTGACATTAGTCCGGTCTTCACTTTGGCAGCTTTTAGTTCCTGTTCCGATTGAAGGGTTTCTGCGTTGCCGAGGGCTAATGGGTCATGTGACCTATCCTCAGGACACCCCCTGCTTTCCCGCTTCCCTCTCGGCTCTGACATTTGATCACGCAGAGATCTTAGCATTTGCCGTGGACCGTTTAGGTAATGTGGCCTTTAGGGAGAACTTGACAGCCAATTTTAATGTTGGTATATTTACAGACTCTCCGATTAAATTTAAGCACTGGCCTACATTTCCATACTTAATTGTGTCATTATGACACCAGCAATAGATGCACTCTAAGCTGATTGAACTAATTTACTGCCTTCCTCTTTTGTGTCGTTTTATTGTGCGGCTTAATCTAGCCGAGGGGGGATTTCCTACAACAGGTTTAGAATGCAGATACGTTCAGTGTCCCATTGCCAAACTGATCTCAGAGGCTTTGTCTGTAGCCTTGTTGAACCGCTGGAATTGAAGGGAGAGGACTGAGGATGATGTGGTTGTCTGCTGTTGTGGCTCACCCTGTCACAAGCTTTTAAAAAGCTGTTCACAATAAGCAGCTGGCTGGGGACACTTCCTGTTCATGCTTGGCGTGCTCAGATGGTCCCAGGATGCGTCTCCTGGCCGTCCTCCCTATAAAAGACTCCTTGTGATGTGTAAAAAGCCACGTTTAGCATAATGAAACGTAGGAAGCAATCACTGAGAACACTGACAGAATGCAGGCTGACACCGAGTATATTTCCTGGTTGGGGAAAAGTCTAATGTGGTTTATATTCACATCTAGTCTCATAACGGCACAAATAGAGGCAGGACAGCCATGCAGATGCTACCCATCCGAGCCGCTTCACTTTGTCATCTGCTTGCACACACACACACGCTCGCACAAAAACACATCACAAATAAGCTTAATTTGCATTTTAAAGCTTGTTCATTGTTTTTGCTGTGTATCCCTGTAAATGTATTTTTCTTTGTCTTTTCCCTTCTTTCTTTTCGCAGCTCCTTCTATGAGTCTGTATAGGGAGGTTCAAAACAGCTGGGAAAAACAGTTTCACCATGCACTCCACCGATTTGGGAACAGTATTTAAAGGTTAAAGGTATTTTATAGAAAAGCAGATCATGTACATTTTTCAGTGTTTCATCATAAACATGTTTCAGTACAGATTCAGCCAAATAACTTTTTGCATGTTGCTGCTTTTAATCCAAATTACTCTTTATTTACACTGAACATTTCCTACAACAAAAATTCAGTTGATCCAATGTACTTATAATTTAATACACTTTGTTTATATAATTGTTGTTTATATAATTTGAATCAGCTGTTCTGTTTTCATAGAGGATCATAGTGATTCTGCATATTTAGTTTAATATCTGTACAATGTATAAATGTCACCTTTTTTTGCTTTTCCCAAAGCAACAAGTCATATTTTAGAACTCCAATATCATATTTCCTAGCTTTTATCCAGCCTTTGGTTTCCATTCATTCCATCATGATATGAAAATGAACTTTCAGAGACTTCAAACTTACTTCACACCAGTATTTCACCACCGTAATAAAGTCATTCACATTAGTTTTCCTAAAAGCAGCAGCACTGTTGTGTTTTCAGGACTTAAAAATGGGGTGAAACAGACAGTAGTCCCCAGGCAAACATTTGCTTAACACAGGCAATTATTTGTTCCATGGTTTTTTAGCGGTGATGACTTTGTCAGCAGCAGAAGCAGAACATTATAAGGTGACTGTTTCAACCGAAAATTCAAATTTGGAAATCAAGGGATTTAAATATCTGTTGAGAGAACCTCAGTACGCCCACACAATTGCCAAAACAGTGTCAATTGTTACAATGTAAAATGTGGTGAAATTGTAGCAAATGGGCCAAATATTTAAAATTACTGACATGGTCCTTTAGCAGACCCGATCAATACACAAAGATAGTAGTTGTGCACTTTTAATGAGAAAGTTTATATCAGGCGGCAAATGTGGCAGACATTCCTAAACAAACAGTGGGTAAAGTGAGTTTTAAGGGGGTTTACTCTCCATCCCTGGTGGCTCTGGATGCTCTCAATGGTAACAACTTGCTCCATGGCTGTTGAATTTAGGAGGTGAATGGTACATCTGTCCCGGGAAGTGCCAGGAAGTGCAGCACAAAGAGCTGGTTCTGTCACAGATAGTCCCTCTTTCTGCTGCCGTCTCCATACACCTAGAGCCAAAGCAGTCTCCACTGGCAGAGGGACGACACAATCGCTACAGTGGAGCTGTCAGTCAAAGCTCCAGGGAAGCAGAGCCAAAGGGGGGTCTCATGTGGCCTGCAATTTACTGGAGGCCATTAACCCCCCCTGTAATTCCCTTTCTGAAGCTCATGCTATTTCTCAAAATAAAGTGGACTTGAGAAGACACTGCCATTTCAGCGTTCAGCTTCCCTTCCACAGCTGAAAGACACGACAGTGAAAAGCACTTCGCAGAACAATGCTAAACACATCTGCTAATTTCTTTGGCTGAAAGGGAACGTAATGGTGGACAAGTTAATTTCCTCAGGGGCTGTATTATAGTACCAGGCACTCCAAAAAGAACAAATAACCACACTGTATCTACCCTTCTTCGGTCCATACCAACATAACGGGTAATTTAGATCGAATAAATAACTCGTTAAACTCCTGAAATGCAGCTTACCTTTTATTCCCCTCCCTCCCTCTCCACATAAGTGTGCCGTACTCAATTTCCAGCTTCAGTGAGAATGAAGAAAGATAGGGGGAGAAAATTGGAAGTTTGGTTTAAAATGCAGACAGGCCTGGCTTTCTGCTTGACGGCCTGTGACATCTCCCCGCACCACACTTTGCATGGCAGAATAGGAGCTTGTAATAGAATTTCCCCCACCGAGGAGGTTAATTACATTTCTTTCTCTCTCCCCCAACCCCCCCCTCCCCCGTAAAAGTAAAATAAAATAAAATGCACTACACCGTCTGTAAGCCTCTGTGACAGCTGCGAATCCCTGTCACCATCTTACCTTTTAGATTTAATTCCAGGTTCATGTCTGCCATCATGTCACATTATAGCAGACCCTCTGGGGAACGTGAGGGGGCTTGAGTCAGAATGACTGACATGACAGCTTATGGCAAAGAGGGCGGAAATGGGGGGGAAAAGCAGGCTGTCTGTCACTGTTCCATGAGAGGTCATCATTCGACTTGACTGAGAGGCTTTTTAAACGCTGCGGCTTAGTATTTATTACAAAACGCACTTCAAGACATACCTGGCAGTGTCAAGATCACAGTGCGGCAGACAAAAACATCACAAAGCAGCAGTTGTTTCAGGCTCAGGAAAGCCTCCCGCCGTCGCCTAACGTCTAGTTAAAACAGCATTAAAGCCGCCTAACACAACAATTTTCCTCGAGGCAGAGGATGTATTATTAGTCCCGACCTCTTCCCCCTCAGTTGTTCAAGTTCCTGCCCCGACACCTGTCAGTCATCTTGGGAGCAGGTGAGCTGTCACCCGGCTTGAGGTGGAAGTAAACAGCCTCCACAAAGCCTCCTTCAAAGTGTTGAAAAAAAGCAGACGGCAAACACAGCCACTGTACAACTAAGAGAACAACACTGATCGGCGTTATATTTTTTGAATGCTTAAAGGGATAATTCACCCATTTTATGCAGGACAGTAGTGGCGTTATCTTCCTATCTTCTTGTTATCTGGCTGGATGCTCCAAATGCTAACTGTTAGCCTCCTGCCACTGCGGTGAACTTCCCCCCAGCTAACATTCACTAATCCACTCCAAGAAGGTTTAACATGACATAATGAGTGCACAGGAACAATACGTAAGATAGCACCACTACTGTCCTACATAACAGCTAGGGGGGAAGTGACATATCAGATTTTTCAAATTGGGTGAACTATCCCTTTAACTTTGTTATCTCCTTCAAACTGTTTGCCTCGGCTGTTGTTGTTGCTATAATTTCCCTGCTATCCTCACCTTGAATGTCACAACCAGCTGGAAAGCCAATTTCAGAGAGACTGGGGGATTTCTTTATTGTTGTTAATTTAACAAATGATTCATCATAGATCAAATAGCGACATGCAGATAGATTAATTTGAAGTGTTTATTTTCATTTATTTTTTTTACATGCCTGGCATGCTATTATTGGAGGGTGATCTCCCCATCTCAGGACACCAGCCCCCACAAACTCTATGCCCATGGAAGGAACCTTCATCATATTGGCATTGGAAGACATGAATGGCTAATGTCTGATATTTCCTGTATCAGCCTCATGTAAAGGCAGTCCTGTTTATCGTTCTAACCCTAGTGTGAGCACCTCTCTGACCTGACAGCAAATTATTCACCCAAGAGCAGTCAGTCGGTCTGTCCTGCCCTCGCCAGATAAGGTCTGAACAGTCTGCTAGCCTGCTAAAGGCTTTAGGCTGGTAGTTTTGTGGCTTCTTCCTGAACAGTTTCTATGGCTTGCCGCAGAAGACTGAGCTTTATCATTCCGTCATAGATAATCAAGTCCCAGGATTTCCCTCCCTTTGATCTTCCTCTCTGCAGTGAGCTCTAGAGATGCAGCCTCCAAACATGGGTTCAGGCATAAGCGACGACATGGTCAAAAACCCACCACGGGTAAATGTGCTGCAGGTTAAAGGGGGTAATGAGTGGGTGGACCAACTCCTCATCCCTCCAGGAGGTGCATCTTCACTTGAGATTCATAAGCTTGCAGGATCTGTCGCAAAGGAGATTGCCACAACCCAAGGTAATATGGCTGAGTGCCCAGGAGAAAGCCCACAGACACTTATTATGAACACTGGCCATGGAACAGTTGCTCACTGGTCATTTACTTCACAGCCTCTCTCATGCTAAATGACAAGATATTCCGGCTGTCCTTCATCTCACCACTAGTATTTAGGCTGATATTAGAGTACTGCCCTTGTGTGAAAACACAAATATCACCATGGTAATGTCATCCACCACTGAGAAGCTTCCTCCCTGACCACGGCTCATGAATATGACATTGTAAGACATAGATATTATCCTTAAAGGACCATACCAGGGATTTTGCATGTTTAACAGAACATGTTGACATTTCTGCTTATTTTTTCCCAAAGCATGCAGTCGTATTTTAGAGCTCCGATATAATTTTTACTCCCTTTTCTCCAGCCATTAGTTTCCATTCATTCCACTAAGACATGAAAATGAACTTTCAGAGACATTCAAACATTCCTCACCCCAGTATTGCATCGCCATTGCAAAGTCGTCCACTTTAGTTCAGCAACACTGTTTTGAGTGAATTGAAAATAGAACCCAAGGAAACATTTCCTTTACACATCCAATTATGTCATTATTATGTGGTTTATGAATGTTGACAACTTTGTTAGCTGCAGAAGGAGGACAATATAAGGTGGGTGTTTTAAACAAAAATTCACATTTGAAAATGGAGGGATTTTGATCAGCTGGTAGTAAATCTTTAGCAAGCCTACAGTATTTGCAAAATGATTTGTTGCAATGTTAAATGTGGGGAAATTGTAGTAAATGGACCTAGCAGTCACAGTTACTGACTTAAAAAGGCCCTTACTGTAATAACCCTATACTGAATATATCATCATTTTCCTTACAATATGCCGTTAAAAAAGCCTGTCTTCTTAAGCTACATCCAGACAGCCAGTAGAGTGGTATAATTCTGACTTTTTTTCCTCAAATGTGACACAGATCTGATTTTTTATGTCAGTGTGAACAGAAAAAAAAAAAAAAAAAACGGCTATGAGAACGCTCAGAACAGAATCATATGGTTTGTGTCCCACTGAGCACGCTCACATCAGCGTCATTACTCACTGACTGTCAGCAGCAGTGGACAAAACAAAATATGGAGGATTGCAGCAACAGCAGCAGGAAGACATGAGGTTACAAATTTAATAGATATATGGGAAGACGCTTCAATCAAAGCTCTTCAGCAGATGGACTGCCACCACACGGCTGTTAGCACAACTTTTCAAGAAATGAATGCCTGCACCTCTTTTTATTAACTGTGATGATGGACTGTGGCGCAAAGGACATTTTTTGTTGTCCAGCAGCATGCTTGTTGTAAAAGTGGAGTCACGGTGCAGATCTGTCCACACTGATGTCACACACAGGTCACATACAAAGATGGATGTGAGCAGTCAAGGCAAAAAGATCAGATCTGAGAAAAAAAAATCATCAGAATTGGGTCACTTTCCCCCGCTGTGTGAACGGAGCCTAATGCTCTGCTTGGCTCTTTGTAATCCACTGCAGATGATCTGTGCTGGACTACTGAAATCCAGCATGCGTGCTTTGACCAGAGGGCACCAAACAATGAGAAGATTACATTTTATATTGAAATATTCAATGGCTGCACTCAGAGGTAATCCCAAGATTAATCAACCCGCTCCAAGAGCTTACATTGATCTTTAAATAATAAAAACAAAGTATTTTTTAAGGGTAAAGAAAAAAAAAACATACAACGCAAATGAGTTAGGAGGACAAACTGTGTTTGGGTGTGTGGGTGTATGTGTGAGTGTGTGCGTGAGAGAGAGTGGTGATGGTGGCGGGGCAGGGAGGGGGGTTAAATGCAATTCAACTACTGCCCACAGAGCTATTTGTTATTTTGTTGATGTACTGTAGGTTCATTTTAGATAAAGCTTTCGAGGAAAAAAATTGCAAAGACGAGAAATCCTGGGTTTATTTTCCCTAAGCTTAATTATATTTCTAAATGCTTCAGCGAGGTTTTCAAGAGCAGCTATCTGTAATGTGTAATATTTCATATTTATGAAGCATCTGCATAATAAAGATAAGGTATTCAATTAACCAAGCCATAAAAACTCCATGTTATTAAATATTAATCATTCCACATATTGCTTTGATTTCTAACTACTTAATTACAAACACAGTGATCTAGCGTTGTGAGTTGGGTATTTCTTCCACTTTTAGCAGCCTATAAAGTGTTTACCAAAGCACTTCATGGACGGCAATAAAAGCTGGACTGTGTCTGAACACAGTCAGGGCCACCCATAACACCAGTTATGGGAGAGGGTTATTGAGATGCTCTGGACTGATAATGTGGCAGAACTGACCGGCAGAGAGAAGGGTCTCCCACACCAGTGCTTGTTAAAGCGGGCTCTGAGAACGTCTGGACGTGCTTAAGGAAGTTCCAGGGGTCCATCGGTTTCCAGAATGAGGAATAGTTTAATATCACCATAATTAAATTCACTAAATGTCATTCCAATTTGAAATAGTATCTGAATGGCTGTTCAAATCAAAGCTTCTGTTCTGTACATTAATGTACAGAACATTTCCCAGAGACAGTGCTTTACTAGGGGCAGAAATACACAAAAATGAACAACGGATGGAGTTCAGAAAAATTTTCTGTTTTCTTTTCCACCCTATATTCCCAAGGTCCTACATTTCCAGGCATTTCATTCCCTTTATGTAAACAGCCCCATGTTTTTTTAACCCCTAGGTCAGCCCCTTTAACCCCTTTAAATCAGCGAAGAATTCAGATAGGCCTGCATGTGTTACATTTTTTAAAAAAATGCATGATCTGATTGTACATGTTCAGTAAATAACAATGTTTGCGCCTTATTTTGAGGGTGCCTTCTTAACCAAAGTTTTGACCTTAAATGCATGAAGGCGGCACACGTCTCTCTATATGAAGTCAATCATTTGTTTACACCGCCAACATGTTTGCTCTCATCAGGTGGTCATAACAATGAAGATTCATCACAATGTTAAATAGGTACAGGTGTCCATAACTGGCGATGTAACATGGTCATCTTCCAATGAAAAAGAATTTGAAAATGAATTTTCATATATTCATCATTAACTTTTGATGAGAGAGGTGCTCAGGACTCATTCAAATCAATTCAGTTGTTTGAACTGACTTGAACTGAATGAGTCATACCGTCCTCATCAAAAGTTAATGATATCATATGAAGTTGGGGATATGACAAATCATTTGACCAATAGAACTATAAGTAGTAGTAGTAGTAGTAGTAGTAGTATTGTTGTTATTAATATAATCATTTTTTTTTATTATTATTAAAGACGTGTGCAAAGTTCATGTATTTCATAGTAAATAACATCTGAAATGGTTGTCGTAGTCCAATTTTTTTCCCCCCTCAACATAAAAAGAAGACCATGCACAGTGTCAATTCACAAAAAATACACAATCTGATAGTACAGGCTCATAAATAACAATCTTAAATGATGTTTGAAAAAAATGCATTGCGGCAATACAGAGCCTTGGGTATGTCGCTATGCTGCAAATCCCAGTGAAAAGACAAGGACTAACACAGTAGGTAGCTAATATCACAAAGCTTAGCCCTCTCATTAGCACCTGCAAAAAAAAAAAAAAAAAAAAAACCTCCAAAAACTCTGTTTGAGCATTGTTGGTAACTAAAGCTTTTTTTTTTTTTTTCATTTTTACCATCATTATCCCCCAAATACACTGCCGACAGATCTACAACTGACTGAAATCATAACATATTTTGCACAGCAGCCACTGGACATGAAATAGCAGAGATAAACACAGATGTCATGACTTAAGGTTGTGTTGCATTCAGGTCCAACAGAGTCAGTGTCCTGGTGTGGTTCGTGCTGGCTCACCATAAAAGCTCTGCTACAGTTACATGGACCAGAACCTTTGCAGCCCAACACCTCTGACACCCTGCTATTTCATGTCAAAATGGCCGCTGTGAAAATGGGGGTGTATTTGGGAGGCCGTGACATGTTTGTTCTCTTGTCATCTAAATGAAACACAAAGCAAATGAGGCAAACATGTAGCGAGGCACCGTGGAGGTGACCTGACGCACGAGTTTCCTACCATGTGTGTGTGTTGGCTGGCGGGATTGGGAGTGTGTGTGTGTGTGTGTGTGTGTGTGTGTGTGTGTGTGTGTGTGTGAAGAAACTGAAGGTCAGACTCAAGCTGCTATGCTGGTGGATACAATGTAAGGCCAGCTATTGCAAACATATACCTCACCTCACATAACATTTTAGATTCATAGCTGCTGATCAACCAAATGACCAAATAGGCTACAGCTACATGATGAATTGATCAATTTCTTGGAAAATGCTTTTCTTTTTTTTTTTTTTTTCTTTTTTTTAAAATAACCTTTCACCTTTGACACTTCAAACCTTTCACTATATAGCGTCTCTGATTAATATGGATTGTATCTCATCTGTTTCACTGGCTGCCTCATTGATATATTCCATTGACATACACAGGGTGTGCCCTTCTGAGCATGCATTACGAAGGTGCATTGGAAATTGCTGTTTTTTCCTTTACTTAAGCCGCAACCACACACAATCGGTGAATTGAAGAAGCAAGTGTGTGTGTGTGAGTGTGTGTGTGTGTGTGTGTTTGAAGCTACAAAACACAAAAACAGGTCAGGCTGACTGGGGGAAATCAGGTCTTTAGCCTGCCAGTCATGGAGGTTGCAGACCAAGCTGCCTTCAGCTCTGCAGCATGAAATCCAGGGATGTAGAGGGGGATTTGGCTTCTTGGTCTAAAGCCAAGCAGGGAATTGCATGACTGGCCATCACTGGCAGCTACACCCAACCCAGTGACGCTTCCCTTCTTATCTGCCCCTCACCATCGTGCTGCTGCAGCTCCCACCTCGTGGTGCATAAGCAATATTTCCACCAGCGTCCTCCCCAAACCCTCCCTAGAGATTTATCTGGCTGTTGAAGTAGAAAATGAATATTTTACAGTTCACTTGCCTGATCAATTACCTACAAGCTGTTGCTGTATTTTGTGGCTGGTCGGAGAATGCGCTTGTAGGTAGTGATAGAAGGGTCCATAGGGAGCCTCCTCCTCTTCCACAACAACGCAAAAAAAAAGAGCAAAGGAGTTGTGAATGAGACAGTCTCTGGTGAGCCACTCCATTTTGTATGCACACAGCCCTGGAATTGTTGCAAAACAAATTAAAGCTTTTAGGCGATAATTAGCCCAGGCTAATTTCTGGAGGTTACAGACACACTGGGCTGATTAGAACTTGCCAAGTGCTCCTTGATTCAAGGCCAATTTGAATATTTACAAAATAAATATATAATGTCATCAGTGTTCACTGATTAAGATCTATCTGTAAAGTGTCTTTGAGGAATTTCTCTATGATAATGATTACGGCTATCTAGCTTCTTGATGATGACAATGTAGCTTGTGTAATGCCGTTCCTTGTCCTTATCAGGTGTCGTGGTGTGCTCTCACAGCCGGAACGTTCAGTTTGATTTCCATTCCCTTCCATATGGAGTCTGCATGCTGTTCCTGTTCCCATGGGCTTCCTTCCTCACACTCAACATTGTCTAAAGGTTTGAATGTCAGTGTTGGCCCAGTGATGGACTAAAGACTTATCAAATAAACTTCACAAGATCTAATACGACCATAACACCATGCAGCCTGACTAGTGATGGACCAGACCCTGCCTTGACCTCTTGTGGACCTCAATTACCACTATAAGTAACCTAATTTCTGCTGGTTGTTGATTGTGCTCTCAAGTTAAATTAGTCAAGTGTCTGATTTTATCTCAATCAAACACATCAATTGCCTGTAATCAATGCCCTGATTGCAGGAGAGGCAGAACATGTAGTTGGTAGTGTTAATACTGGAGTACAATTCATCAGAGGGCACTGAAACCTGGAAGTTAGCAAACCCCGCAATCCCTACATGCTGCAGTCTCACACTTTGGGTGGCAAAATTTCTTGCCTGCTTACAGATCCAAAAGATTTGATTTCACATAATACAGAATTTATGACACCCTAACCCCAACAGCCTAGGGAGGATTAAAAAAAAACAACAAACTTTGATTTTCATCGCACCATTGAATGGACGTTATCAGTTGTAATCACCACAACAGAGCGTGAGTTAGTAGGTCCCGGCTGCACCCTCAGCTCTTCATCAGGCTGTCTTAACCTGTCAAATATTAGCTTTAGCAGCTTTTGTTAGCTTTTGTTAGCTTACCTTTAAGTAGCTATGTGGTTAAGGATAGGAAAAGGTCATTAGGCCCGTTTCCACCGCCGGAACTTCGGGGTAATTTTACGGGGCCGGGGCCATTGTTGCGTGTCTCCACCACCGGAACTACCCCGAAGGAGAGAGTTCCTGAACTATTACAGGGGCTAAAAAATGGCCCGGCCTCATGGTAGGGACTCTGAGCGGCCCCGAAAAACTCCTGGGTGGGGCTTGGGGTTTACTTGGTGCTGATTGGATTTACTCACGGCGCAATGTGGCGTCAACAGAAAGCAACAAAATAGCCGGACGCTAGCGTTAGCCTTAGCTAACGTTAGGCGTCCCTAGCAACACGGCCAACACTACCAAGCTAACGCTAACGTGCTAGCTAATGTTAGCTGACACTAACAACACACTTTTTAGCCGGCATTTTAGGAACGCTAACGTTAGCTTTAGCGGACGGTAGCTAATGCTAACAACACACTTTTTAACAACACGCATTTTGATGCCCCGGTCATGGTCGCGCAACCGCCCGCTACCTTTACAGGAACCTTCCTCCTACTCGAGCAAGAGGACGTTACTGTAGTAGTTCCTGCCCCCCAAAATACTACCAGGAACCTTTTGGTGGAAACGGGCCTTTTGTTATGGTTAGAGAAGGACTGGTTGAGTTTGTTAAGTTTAAGAAAAGGTAATGTTAAGGTGAGGCAAAAGTCATGGTTAAGGTGAAGCAAAGGTAATGTTGAGGTTAGGTGACAGATCATAACAGCTTCTGACCCACTACAAAGTGCACAGAGACCTACTCAGAGTTGCCAACTTTTCAAAAATCCTTGGAGTGAGATTTCATGGAGCGGGGGGGGGGGGTCCTTCATATGCATACCTTAACAATAGGACTGCATACAGTCCTATGCCTGAATTAATAGCCTACACCTCTTATTTTTCCCGATTTCCCGAGCATTTATATGGGCTAGGCAAACTTCAATCCACATGATAAAAATTAATCTATGGACCACCAAAGTAACGTTTGACTGTTTAATTAAATCAACTTAACCACGGTTGGAGGGGGTGTGCTCCAGTACGGTACGGGCGCTCATGGTATGGGCATGGGCTCATGCACGAGCACATGCACAGTCATGCACGCAGCGTGCGAACGTGGATACAACGTAAATCATGCCGTCCTCCTGCTTCCGCAAAATAGTTTAATGCGCGCAGCGCGATTAACTGCGAGTCGCGGCATTGCACAATCAATAATCAACTAATAATAATAATCAACCAGATCCAGCACACCTGACCGGATGGAGTGGAAAAATTTACAATAGAAAACAAGTCAGATTTGGCGTGAGATTTCTCTCTCGAGCGTGAGAGCGTGAGATTGAGGCTGAATGCGTGACTGTCACGGCCAATGCGTGAGAGTTGGCAACCCTGCCTACTAACCCACAATGTGTGGTGGTGATTATGCCTGATAATGCCCATTCACTGGTGTAATTACAGTTGAATCAGGTGAGGAGGCTGGACGTGACCATTCCCTCTTTGCAAACAGACTGAGACAGTTTCTAATAACAACATTTAAAGATGACATAACCACCGTTTCAAAAAAATAGTCACCGACCTTTGTGATAGTATTTGGGGGATAGGGGCCAGGGTAGGCCTACCACCCAAGACTCTCACTATAGGGCCTTCTACCTAATAAACCCATAATAATAACTATCACTATTATACCTAGTTTATAAGATGAGAAACATCATCCTCACCCCCTGTCCATCATTGTCAGCTTTTCAGGCAGACAGGAATGGAAGTTTGGAGGTAGGTGATGGCTAACAAGGCCATGGACTCAGATACAAAACAAGAGTTTCCCCAGGGTAGCAAGTGATTATTTGTGGCCTGGATAGTGTAAATGAAATCTGACTTTATTTTGGTTCTGTTTATCAGAAGGGAGATGATAAAATAATCCGGATTGTGAAAATTGCTGGATTACAGAGGAAATCATCACGCTGGGAGTGATTGGGACTTTGCAAACCTCAAACCGCCCTTCTCTGTCTACCGAGAAGTACAGATCATCTCATCAGATATGGAAATAATTCAGGCATTGTGAATTTTTACCAATTACTACGAGCTATGTACTTTTACAAAGGTTTGGTAATTCTCACTCCACATTCAGTGTGCTAGTTATTCATGATTGAAAAGATAATGGTTGAGCTGATGTGATGAAAACTGCTGGCGTATGGCTGCTTAGAAAATATCCAAACCGAGATTGCTCATGCATAGACATCAGCACAAGATTTGGATGGATTGGCATTCACTGCAATCTTGCATAGCGCTGAACCCGAAGATGAAACACAATGGACGGAAATCAACTCTGACCACAGCTTCATTTATCTGTCCGCACCATTTCAACAGAATTCATCCCATCTCAAGCTCATCAGCTCATTTGTGAAATGCTGGAATTAAATCATAGAAATTAATTTCAGTCCAGTCTTGCTATCAGTGATATTGCACATTCAGTAATTAAACCGTTACCATAGTGACAGTGTGGGACTGAGCATGGCACCGCAGGTTCAATTTCTAATGAACTTTTTTTTTTTCCAGTGATTTCTTTTGTATCTGATTTATTCAGCATGTAAGCATTGTGATCTATGAGGTTCCATGCTTGTGCTTTGTTCTTGCAAAGGGGCTGAAGCTATATTCACTCTAAATGCCAGCAGCATATCAAAAGGAATTAATTGTTCTTGTTTTATGTGTATAAACATACAACCAAACCACCAGACCTTACACGACCCACTCCGGCTTTATTATTTAATCAATCAAACACTGACAACCACAATGACATATCCAGCAAGAATAGCATAATGAAACAAAGCAGTCAAAAAATAGCAGAGATAAAAGTAATTAATAGCAAATAAAAGGCTAAAACCACGTAAATAAATAGAAAACCACAATAGAGCAGGTCCAATAAAACAAATCAAGTCTAAAATAATGGGGGGAAAAAAGAGAAAGGAGAAAAATATAATCAGGTAGAACCACAAAATAAAACAAAGCACCACAATACCCATGCACAACACTTTGCAATACAATACAATACATCACACAAAGCCCCTAATATAAGAAGTAAAGTATGAACAAATGTACATTTAATTAAAACGTTCAAAAGGTAAAAGGTTATTATTTAATGCAAGGAGAGCATTCAGGCAGTGTTTTAAAGATAATAAGATACTATATGTCTCACTTGTGTCTAAAGGCTGGAAGGAAAACTGACACTGTGTATTATGTAGTCTTTTCCAGTCCTAACTCTGTGACAGTCCTGTTTACCTCACTCATCTCCACCAGGATTTGATCATTAAACTCATAATAGATTCGACTGCAGAGAATACTGTTCTGCTGTTATGAATTCTTAAAGGCCAATAGACCTGTGAAGGGTGACATAAATTCTATGCTCAAATAAGTGATTCCAGATCCGTGCTATTTCCAGTGAAGTGTCCAGTTTATTTATTTGGATCCCTATTAGCTGTTCTTCCCGGGGTCCACACAAAACAATACAAGACACTCCACCAGAGCCAAATCCATAACTACTATGAAAATGAATGGGATCTAAAATATTAGCCTTTAAACTATGTCCAGCACTAACACAAACGTCTCCTGTCACGTCTGACGATTGCTTTCTTATTAATTTCCAGATAAGCAGAGATGGATTTTCATGCATTGTGAAGCAGTGTTAAGATGTAGAGTAATGATGGCTGTGTCAACTTCTCACGTCACTTAAGTTTTCAAAGGTGACCATAAAAGTGCTAAAAACTGGGTCAAAAAGAATAGTGAAGGTCTGTAAATGAATTTTCCCCATAGGCAAAAAAAAAAAAAAAAAAAAAAAAAAAAGTGTATTACAGAGCCATGACATGATGACAACACTTTACAGGTCTATGGTGATACTGATATTTTTGGATCATGCTATCAATCTTTCAGTGTTTTAAATTTGATTTAAATAATCGTAGTGGTTGATGTAAATAACCAATAAAATCATTCATTCCTTAAGCCTAGCCAGATGCAAAGCCAGAATTGGGAATATGTGCCCCTGGCCTGCCCACACTGTGCACTACCAAGTCAGATATGATCACTTGATAAATGATGATTTGATAATTTTTTAGTTTAAAAGAAAAAAAAAAAGGTAAATAAATAGTAGAAAAATCAACTTAATGTCTTGATTTGCAATATGTTCTTGGTGAATATGTCTGCTTCACACAAGAAAAGGCTGAAATGGTGGGAGGTTCAGGATGTGACTGCTTGCTATATGCAGTCTTTGCTGCCTTCAGCCAACCAGTGGGCATGTTTATTAGCTAATGTTTGAGCTGTCACTATGACAATGACCTTTAACAAATAAAAAATAAAAATAAGACTACAAGGAGAAGCACCGCTGTCTCCATCTGCCCAGCCCACTTCTTCTGACTCCTCATCAGTCCATGGCAGCTTGACGCCATCGGTTCAACTGCCAATTTATCTGCAACTGATGAACCACCTTCACTGCCAAATTTGCAACTGTTTCCCTGCTCTGTGAAAAGCAGAAAGTCAAGGTGCAAAGTGGTATGCACAGTGTTCTTGGTTGGAATGCAGCATGGCAAAGGATGGAATTTTCTGCAAAATGTGCCAAAATGGGACATTTCACCATGCGGAGCTGACGTCCCATTTGCCAGAGGCCATTCATGTGAGGGGCAGCAGACAAGCAAACTTCATTCAGTTGCATTTGGCAAGTTTCAAGGTTGCATAGCATCAGCCAAAGCATAGGTTGGGGAAATGTGCCCTGCCAAAAGAAGCACAAAGCTATGAACTATTATTTTATCCAGAGGAATTGGGACCACCTGCGTTTGTGCCAAGCAGGACATAAGCAGAAGTACATCTCTTGCTCCCACAAATTTACATGAAAAATCACAGTTTTACCAGCCACATTTGGGAAGTTGTTACAGGATAGAAATTTTGCCACCAGGGAATTACAGGGTGCATCGACCTTGTTGAGAAATTGAAAGAGAGCCTTGCTCACTTTAGAGACAATTCACCACGCGATTCTGAACAAGTGACAAAGCTAACAGATGAATTGAATTGATGCACTAAAATGGAGTCACTAGCAGTGGGGTTGAAATTCCCATTCCTCACTGATGTTATGGACATCTTCAAAAACCTCAAGAAAATACCGAGAGTCATCATCACGCCTCCTGTGATTTGTAGTCGTGTCAAGAGACTGTTGTCCACTGCAGGTGCAGCGAAATGTGTATTAAGGATGTCTATGAATACAACCCCTTTTAACAATATGGTCCTCTTGTCCTTTGAAAGGGAACTCTGCTACTCTTTGAAGTATGATGAGATAATCTCTGTATTCAATGCTAAATGCAGGCATTTGCGCCTTGTGCTTCAGGCCATGAAAACAGCAAAGGTAGGCCTATTGATTACCCATTATTCAATGCTTCTGTCTGCCCATGCAGTGGCAAGGCTTTTATGTTAAACCACTGCCACACTCTGCCACACTTTGCACCGCTATTGTCAGAAAAGACACTTCTGCAAAGCGCTGCAAGTGTTTCCACTGCTGCTGTCCACCCCCCCATCAGCAGCGCCTATAGCCAGTGCACTCAGGTGGGTCAGCTGCATGCCACAACGGAGGCCAAGGCATCTGATGCATAACCAGCACATGCCAGGGGAGCAGACGTGCGCAAGTTGGACAATACTTGAGTGTTGGATGATGAGCATTATTTAGGGGCTGAGCCCATAGCTTTGAGTTGGCTCATCCAAGCATGCAGATTTCAGTGTGCTACGATGAGCGATAAAGCCCATAGAGCCCAATTAGAGCTCAAAGGCTGTGTTAAGGCCAGTTTATATCCTGGTGATTGGTGGTGCCTTCCACTAGTGATCGTCACACTTTTTGGTCAGTTGCAACATGATGGATGGAAACAGCAATGCGTTTTCCGTAACATCAATATAATTTTCATCGCATATAAAGGCTAAATCAGCAGTAAATTTGTTTTGTTTTGTATTGTTTTGGTTTTTTTTTAAGATTATTGAAGCCAGGATAAATTGAACACACAACTTCAAATCCTATTTCATAGTAACTTTGTTTTACACTACCACACTGTCACATAAATTTTGTAAATTGTCTGTGCTAATATACAAAATTTAGCATAAATATCAATTCACATTACAATCATCAAAGTGTTCCACACCAAACTTCACCGACAGCAAACTGTGCTCGGCACATGTGAGGTTTTCGGCCCACAATCACTGACAATCCTAACCACACAATTGCACAAAATGTGGTCTTATGTAAGTACATATTATCACATCAAACCACTAGGTTACAGTATTGTGTAAAATAATCTCAAAACATAAAAATATTGATAAATGTTCTTATCATTGGAACCAGTAGGCATCCCCAGGAAAAAAAAAAGTAGCACAATATGTTGTGCTTTCTGCATTTTCCCAGCGTTCCCTGACTCCTCCAAAAGGCATATCACTCTTAGAAACAGCCAACACACACCCCCTGCTGTGCCGACTGGGCTACAGAAACAGAGAACTTATCCACAGGGACATTATGCCTAAGCAGTAACATTATTTTACCACCTGTTTACATCATTTTGAGGCATTTCTGCTTGAACTGACAAGCAGAAATGCCTCAGTGGAAAGAGACAGGGAAGGCGGGGGAGAGAGGGGCAACAACACGCAGCAAAGGGCTCAGGCCAGATTTGACCCCAGGCTGCTGGAGGAAGGCCTTAGCCTTGATGCATGGTACACACTCTACCATGTGTACTGATTGGGGCTCTCCTTTATTGAGAATTTAATAAATTAAATTGCCTTGTACTCCTGCCTATATGACACTCAGCAGGCAAATTACAAACAGGGCAAATTCAGAGCAATCAACTGGACCTCAGTGATCTGTAACTGCTCCGATGTTCATACTTAATCAGAGTGGGGCAACGATGGAATGTTGGCAACATAGTTGTGAGGTCTATCAGGTGATCACAAATCAACAGACTATAAACTGATCCTGCAGTAGCACAGACACTGTGTATGCCAAATGCCAGGTTTGTGAGTATCCAGATGTGTATCTGCACTTCTCCACCCAGAATGCTTCTCCTTTCCAAGCAGCATGTAGGCCTGCGCTACATAATCACAGATAAACATCCAACTGTTGAAATCTAAATGGAATTTTCAAACACTCTACTAAAATGTCAGACTGCAATACATATTACGGGACCAGGATGTTGAAAAACAATGTGGACTGATAGACATTGATGGATTATCGATACAAAATAAATGGGCAAACAGCAAAATAAATATAAATACGGCACTTGCTGCTTCAGTGGCCATACAGTAGCACTTTGCACTTGTAACTGGAATTCACGTTGCCTTCAGACAAAAGTATACCGCAGCAAAGCAAGAACTTTCAGAATTACTTTTCTGTCCAGGGTCCTTGGAAAGACATGGATCCTGGACAGAAGAGAGTGAGGAAGGGATCAGTTGACTCCACCATCATAAGTATTTCATGGGGGGGCACTGGTCCGGTCTCCATGACAAGTCACAAGAGTGATAATACTCAGAAATCTCAGTTTTGTTTTGTTTTTAACAAAGTCTAAGGAACTGTTTCAAAATGCAATTGTAGGTTTGTAGGACTCAACCTACTACAACCGACTCGACCTACAACCGACTCAACCGACCTACAACCGACCTACAACTCAAGCAACATAGCTGTTGCTTGAGTAGGTCACTTTTTTCTCCATTTGACACAACACCATAATACAACAAAGGGTCCAATAGTTTGGGATCAAATACCCTCCCAGTAATAAACCAGAGCAGTAGTCAGCTCATCTTGAGGCATAGCTGTTGTGATACACGGCATTGAGATAAGTAAGTTTCCTCAGAAAGAGGCAACATTCTGGATAGAACCTTTGTCCCATATAATATGAATGAGTACAGGAGGTTCAGAATCCTCAATGAATGATTAAAAGCCCGAGTGTTCACTGCTATCTTTGCTATACTCACTTGGAACAATTTCAACAGCAGCTTACACAGAGCAGAGGGCAATCAGCTATGATGTGTTCCAGCTTTGTGCAATAAAAAGAAAAAAAAAAAAAAAAAACTCCAAGCCTCCAGTGCTGGAAATATAAGTCTTAGCAGCTGCAGCAGAGGGAGCAGGACCACTATTAACAGTTTGTGAGGAGAGAGGAGAAGCATGGCTCTTTGTCTCATTACGAGGCTTGTCACTGACATTAACTTTATGAGCCAAAACATACTCATCAGCAAGCACAGCAGCATTCTCCACTTTAGTTACCCTCTGCTCGCTCAGATAAGTGGAAACCACCTCTGGCACACAGTTTGTAAACTCCTCAAGAAGAATCAGCCGCCACGCACTTTCTCTTTAGCGTCAACCTTTTGAGGTGTTCACCATCCATCCAACAAGATTTCTTTTTCTCTTGCAAATTCCACACATTTTCCTCACAACCCTACAACAACTTCTGAACATGTCTACATAGCAAAATTGCCAGTGTTATTGTGCCAGTGTATTAACTCTAAGGGTGTTAAATTTAACACCAGAAAAGTGCGTATGTGTCTTTTTGAAATTGTTAAAAAAAAAAAAAAAAGTACACTCAATTAGAGTTATTTCAACACTGCACTGCTCTAACCCTAAGCTCTACACTACCAAGGTGTCAAATGTTGTGGACAACCAATGCCCCCTCCAGCTACTGTCCCCACCACACCCACATACCCTACATAGCGATCAATTACAAAAAAAAAAAAAAAAAAAAAAAAAAAAAACAGCAACTTGCACAAAAACATTTTGTATTCAAAGACAGGTACACCACAAACAATTCATCAACCGAACAAAGTTCAGCATGAGCTATTAAAAATTAAAAATTACACTGCAAAAAGTCCAAATCTTACCAAGATTATTTGTCTTATTTCAAGTCAAAATATCTCATTACACTTAAAATAAGACATGATCACCTCAGAAGTAACTTGTTTTTAGACGATTTTCACTTGTTTCAAGTGAAAATTCACTTGAAACAAGTGGAAATTAGCTTGAAACAAGAAACAAATTTTGCCAATGAAACAAGCAAATTTCCACCTGTGACACAAGTGAACAAGTGAAAATTTGCTTGTTTCATTGGCAAATTTGTTTCTTGTTTCAAGCTAATTTCACTTGTTTGAAGTGGAAAATTAGCTTGAAACAAGTGAAAATCGTATAAAAACAAGTTACTTCTGAGGTGATCATGTCTTATTTTAACTTTTTGTCCCCATAAGGGAGGCGAGTCCCCACAACATGACTGTGTAAACAGATTTATGTCCCCACAACATTAGCAATACCAGGTACACACACACACACACACACACACACACACACACATATATACAATAGAGAGCAAGCAAATAACACACTGATCAGCAGTCAAGTCAGTTTACACATACACGGGTATTTTTAAAACAGAGACATTTCCCTTCGTTTGTGCCCTTCTTTTACACACAAATGGCGAATTCGCCTCTAAAAATGATTCTTTCCAAAAACTCCCGATTCGCGTTTGCATGTAAACTGAGAAAAACAGAGAAAAACGAAATTCTTGTGAAAGCGATGACGACACGGCCCCACTTCACACGTGACTATGACATTTTCAGCCACGTGCCAACAGGAAAACAACAACAATGGTGGCCGCCAAAGCGTTTGTACACAGGCGCGCAGTGTTACTCTGTGGTGTTACATTCCACAGTTACACCGCCACCTACTGGCCTGGCATGCACACTACAGCGTTTTCAGTCGTTTTTGCGGATCCGTGTGTACGAGGATCGTTCTCACAGCGTTATTGTAGAAACACGGAACTTTTTAAAAACGCAAAGGAATGAGTTTTCCGTTTTCATCAGAACTGTTGTCGTGGAAACGGGGCCTGAAACTGGCAGCTGCTAGGGGTATGTGATATATATCGTCTACGATAATGTCTTAATTGTTGTTTCAATGATGTGCGAAATGACAAACTGGAGAATGGCACTCATTTTGCAAAAACTAAACAAAACACACCTTGAGTCCACACACATTCACTACGTATGATCAAGCCACGTAGGGCAGACCACTGCACATGGCATTGAGAACACATGCAGTGTTCATGCATCACAATACACTAAGCCAGCATGGTTTCCTGCATGGCTGAAGTTAAAAACGAGCGAACAAACAGCACCAGGAGGCAAAACACAAACACCACCAGCCTCGGAATCGAGCTCGTTAGATTTCATTGCTAGAGTGGCAAGGGCTGGGGGGGGAGAAGTTAAAGAAAAAAAGGACCGACAACGCCACCTGGGGAATTTGGCCCCAGGAATTAAAGGTGCTACTTTTGAATGTTTGATGTTATGATTGATGAGGCACACAGGCTTGTTACTGAAAGGAGGACAGAGACGTGACTCCAAAATAACGCTTTTATTAAAATAAATTCAAGGAAATGCAGGGACTGGAGCTGCTGAGGAAAAGAAAGGATTAATAATCAAAATAACTGCCAAAAAGCAGTATACGAGATAAAGTTACTTTATTCCACTAGACATGGATCATCCTTGCTCACATGGAGGTGGTTTGGCTTCAAAAAGATAGATGTTGCTGAAAAGACGCCAGTCTGTAGACTATGTCGGAAAGCACTTTCCATTAAAGACAGCTCCACAGCTAACTTGTTTTACTGTCAGCAAATTAACCACCGCACAGAAGATACCGTATTTCACCAATTAATCGCCCGGCCGCAAATAGCCGCCTGGTTCTTATAAACGCCTGGGGTCTGCACCCACTTTGCGCATTAAACGCCCACCCGAATAACCACCGGGGCGATTATTTGCATCATAATGAGGTAACCCAAAATAAGGCTATTCACCTTATTTTTGCAGAAGTAAACAGTTAGCCGCACAGCCGGCACTTTTGTTTTCTGTCTAAATAAGAGAGCTAGCTAACGTTAGAACGAAAGGGTGTACCGTCATCTTAAATTGCCTGACTGTAAATATGTTGGACAGTAACTGTCACGATAATGGCCTGGTGCAGGTCTGTGCAAAAATAAATAAAGGCCTGCAGCGAATAGCCGCCTGGTTCTTTTAAACGCCTGGGGTCCAAGTTGATTTGGCGTATTAAACGCCCGAGCGATTAATTGGGGAAATACGGTATTATTTTTTGTCAATATCGCACACCCCTAGCAGATGCACATTTTAGTAAATCACCTTCCCACAGTTACCTCCTGCAGGAAAAACTGACAAAGCCTGACTGACACACCGATCAGTGACTGTCTGCTTCATTGGAATAGCACATGTGACATGACATCTCGCGAACTGGAGCAGCACGCTCCAGTAGCTGCAGTGATCTTTGACAAAAAGCTGTCTCACCTGGAGCTGGACATTCATCGAACAGGTAAACGTACTAAAACATATTCACTGACAAGTCACCAGTCAAGTTGTGCTCAAAAAGAAGTTTGGCGTGGCATGTGCACCCCTGGGCATGTCCTCACAGCCCATAGGCACAGGACACTACAATCCTAATATATCATCTTACATATGTATGTATGTATTCTAATATATATGTATCCTAATCAGCAGGTGAAGGATGTACTGAAACCCTCTGAAGTTGCAACAGAGGCCCCACTGCCTCTGCTGTCCTGCCACTGAAACACGTCCTTTTGTTACAACTTGCCAAGCCAGGATGCAACACCAGCTCTGAATGCAATGAAAGCCAAGATCAAAGATATTAAGAAGCGCTACCACAAACATAAACAAGCATTTATGCTACTCAACACGGCCAGCTACCCAGACCTGCACTTTCATCGTCATTCATCCACCTGAGAGCAGAACAGAATGAAGTTCATGCCAAAATTCTGGCGGAGATGATGGCAAGCTATGCGGCAGAGGTGGAGGGCCAGGACTCCTTGGGACAGCCCCGTGAGCAGAGACCTCACGAAAAGGAATCTGCTCTGAGTGATCCCTACATTCTGTGAGCAAATTAAAAACAAAACACGGCAACAATTTCTAATAAAATGGCTTCGATCTGGACCTGAGGACAACAAAGAATCCCTAACAAATTCTCAAAGTACTTGATAATTCATATAAAATTGTTAGTTCTGGTTGAAGTAACCCTTTAACGTGACAAGCCACACTTACATAGATTACATGATTTCATAATATAGAAAAACATTTAAATTGAGCACTGGAACAAATTTAACACCTAAAATTAAAAAATAAATAAATAAATAAAAACCCACAAAAGTGAAAGATGCTATGCTGAAGTAACGGTGCCAAACTGGAAAAATATTTTGAATTCATTATGAAACTGTGGTGGTACAAATTAAGACTATGGCAGGCCATCACAGTCAAGGTCATTTATAGTAACACTGCTTTTACGTTATGACTCTTAAAATCCAGCCTGGATTCCACCCGGAATGTTCTAACATAAGATCATAGTATTGATATGTTATACATTTGGGAGTTATTTTGAATATTAACGGGATGCACTACGTCGTTCTGTGTGATTATCTTCATGGCTCGATCTGCTCTGGGCAGATTATCTTTTTTGCAGGTGCTTTTCAAAGCACTTGTGCGGAGAACAACATGCAATACTGCTCGCTGAACAATATTTGTAGCCTGGGAGGAGAAAACCTTAAGCTTTGAGCACACAGAGACTCCAAAGGAGTGTGTGACTGTGGTCCCTGAGGGCACAGTGACTAGCATTTCTGTACAGAGGTGGTTCACACTGGTTTTGAAAAGATGAAGCTTTTTCAGCCATAAACTGTTGTAGTCTAAATTTTCAAAAGCACTTTTTTTAAGGGAGTTCAAATGTACCTGGCAGCTCGCTAGGGTATTAGTTAATGAAAAAGTAGCCATGTGCAGGTATTATAGAAAATTGTGTAAGTGACACATTGAGATGCACTGTGCAATCAAATCACCACAATTAGAATTTTTGGGGCCGATTACGACAACCGGATTAAAATAAACCGATAACTGATCACGATCCAATCACATGGGAGGCTGTCATTTCTATTCAAAGAATGTATTTACACTATATTGCCAAAAGTATTCGCTCATCTATCCAAATCATTGAATTCAGGTGTTCCAATCACTTCCATGACCACAGGTGTATAAAATCAAGCACCTAGGCATGCAGACTACTTCTACAAACATTTGTGAAAGAATGGGTCGCTCTCAGGAGCTCAGTGAATTCCAGCATGGTGCTGTAATAGTAATGTAATAGGATGCCACCTGTGCAGTAAGTCCAGTTGTGAAACTTCCTCGCTACTAAATATTCCACAATCAACTGTTAGTGGTACTATAACAAAGTAGAAGCGATTGGGAACGACAGCAACTCAGCCACGGAGTGGTAGGCCACATAAAATCACAGAGCGGGGTCAGCGGATGCTGAGACGCATAGTGCGCAGAGGACGCCAACTTTCTGCAGAGTCAATAGCTTGAGACCTTTAAACTTCATGTGATCTTCAGATTAGCTCAAGAACAGTGCGTAGAGAGCTTCATGGAATGGGTTTCCATGGCCGAGCAGCTGCAGCCAAGCCTTACATCACCAAGCACAATGCAAAGCATCGGATGCAGCGGTGTAAAGCACACCGCCACTGGACTCTAGAGCAGTGGAGACGCGTTCTCTGCAGTGACGAGTCACGCTTCTCCGTCTGGAAATCTGATGGACGAGTCTGGGTTTGGTGGTTGCCAAGAGAACGGTACTTGTCTGACTGCATTGTGCCAAGTGTAAAGTTTGGTGAAGGGGGGATTATGGTGTGGGGTTGTTTATCGGACGTTGGGCTCGGCCCCTTAGTTCCAGTGAAAGGAACTCTTAATGCTTCAGCATACAAAGACATTTTGGACAATTTCATGCTCCCAACTTTGTGGGAACAGTTTGGAGATGGCCCCTTCCTGTTCCAATATGACTGCGCACCAGTGCACAAAGCAAGGTCCATAAAGACATGGATAAGCGAGTTTGGTGTGGAAGAACTTGACTAGCCTGCACAGAGTCCTGACCTCAACCCGAGAGAACACCTTTGGGATGAATTAGAGCGGAGACTGCGAGCCAGGCCTTCTCGTCCAACATCAGTGTTTGACCTCACAAATGCACTTCTGGAAGAATGGTCAAAAATTCCCATAAACACACTTCTAAACCTTGTGGAAAGCCTTCCTAGAAGAGTTGAAGCTGTTATAGCTGCAAAGGATGGGCCCACATCATATTAAATCCTATGGTTTAAGAATGGGATGTCACTCATGTTCATATGTGTGTGAAGGCAGCCGAGCGAATACTTTTGGCAATATAGTGTATTTACTGCATATACATACTTATGTACTGTTTACTGTGTATCAGTAAAAGTAAGTAACTATTCTTAACCACTTTTTTTTGCCACACTTTTTTTGGACCATTTTTGCCCATGCCCAAAACTGAGATGCTAGGCTTAAATTAGTTAACACTGCAGGGTTGCTTAGCAGATAACGACGCTAATGGCCTCTAGAGGGCCATCAAGGACTGGCAAGAGATAATCAAGTTCAGTCAGAACAGACCCAGTTTTATTAGCACGTTGGAACCACAACTTGGAACAGAATCAATGGGCCCAACAAATAAACTACAGTTGTTGCATTATTGCCAAGTGTGAACTAAAGAAATATTACAAACATAAAACAAATATTTAGCCTACTTAATAGGCTATATTAACAGTGTATACAGTCTTACTGTACTGTAACAAACCATACCCAAACCTACAACGTGAATGGTTTGGCCGTGTTTCGGGTATTATGTCAGAGTGCGACATGAAGCCTTTCTCTTGGAATCTGCCACGTGTGGAGCATGTTGTCGCATGCCGTTAGCAGCAAGGCAGCAGCATGTGAGCCCCGGTACTCCTGTGCATGCAGGACTGCCTTGCGGATCTGGAAGTCCACGTCAATCCACTGAGCTGTCAGACTCAGCAATGACATGGGGCTGACATCCGAGGTCCAAATATTAGTGGTGAGGCTAATTAAGGAGGAGTCTTCTTTCAGAAGGCTCTCGATGTGTGATTACACAGCCTGGTGTAGCTCACATAGACCAGCATCACTGCAGTATGTGCGCCCTGGGAGGGGTTAGCGGGGATCAAAGTATGCGAGCAACGTTTGAATCCAGTGTTTTCCACAACAGTGGATGGCAGGTCAGCCAGCACGATAAATTCCATTACCTTCCTTGTACACCTCTTCTCACCATCACAGCGATACGAGCGGGTACTGTCTATCATGGTTTGCTTTAGTGTCCGATGTGGTGTTTTGCCAGCCTTTTTCTTTTCCGATCGGCTCAGTGAATAGAAATTATTATTGGTCTTCACTGATCTCATATTTATATTAAATATCGGTCAATCCGATCAGCTGCCGATCAATCTGCGGTATCTCTGCTTGCAGTGTTGCTGGCAGGGGGTAGATTTAGGTATTACTGTCTGGTCTGAACCTTATGATGAGCTTTTGGAAGTGCGTGATGGACACTAGTCTGAGAAAGATGAGCCCTCTGAAGAAAACTCCTCAAAACTGGCGTCTAAGAACACACACACAGCCTTGAATTGCAAAATTCATTCACAAAATTAATAACGGAGCACATTAGCCATGAATTAGAACCATTTTGAAAGAAATACCTAGCTGATGTTTCTTACCATTGCACTTTTATATGAAGGCCTTGAAAAACACCCCAGATGACTTGAAAGGTTCATCAAACATGTCTGTATTCACTCCAACTCCTGCACAATCCTTCAGGATCAAGGAGGTAAAACCTGGCAAATTGAATTTTGCCAGCACTGAAACAGAAAAGACAACTTCACTAATGGTCATTGTAACATCTCATATTAAACATACACCAACAATGAAACCCCTTCAGCCATGAATAAACACTTGGCATGTAGACTACCTCCTTGTAAAAATTCAGGGTAATTGTAGACATCCTGTCTTTGGTACCCTGACCCATTTGCTCCCTCCCTTGTACTCTACAGGAACCAGCACATCACCACCTTCTATTGGAAGACTGGCATAATTCATATTATCAAATATCAAATGTTCTTAAAAAACGTTGTACACATGTTTAGAATTAACTAAACTTACTTACTTAAGCATTACTTGGTCAAGCATGTTTTAGCTCATTACTGCAAAATGCTTTACTGTAATACTGTACAGATCTCTCTCTCTCTCTCTCTCTCTCTCTCTCTCTCTCTCTCTCTCTCTCTCTTTCTTAAAAAAACATAGATCTAAGTTTACTGGCCAACAAATCTAGACATTTATCTTTTTTCCTGGCAATTCAACAAATCACACTGTCAAAAGGAAAATGACTATTCAAAAGCTTATATCCTAAAATGTGTCACATTCAAATCTTGCATGCACAACAGAAAGGACAGACGCACTGACCACTGACTTAATTTCTGTGTTCATATGATGTAGCTATAAACTCTTAATGTGTGTTTGGCTGTTTTCCTGTGAAATGTTTGACAGCGAAAATAGACTAATCTCTATATTCATCTTTAAAGAGTAACTAAACAAGCCCAAATCTGTGTGAAGCCTGACCACTAGTGGTGAGAAGTAGGATGACGCGTCTTGGGTGGCAGGTGATGTCACAGATTTGGGTTGAGGTTTAGTTGCTCTTTAAGAGGACCATATTAAGCCATAGTGATGCTGAGTGTTTGGTTCATTTACTCCAATTTCCTCACATTTTACATTGTCATAAACCATTTAGCACACCATGTTGGGGGTTGATTCACAAATTGGAATTTTTGGTTCAAACAGCCGCCTTATAATGTTCTGATTCCGCAGCTAACAAAGTTGTCAACATTCAGAAACCACAGAACCAATAATTGGCTGTGCAGAGCAGATGTTTCCCCAGGGACTATTTTCTGGCAGAGAGACAGAATACTGGTGTGAAGAAAGTTTGAAGTCTCTGAACGTTCATTTTCATATCGTAGTGGAATGAATGGAAAACAACAGCTGGATAAAAGGGGGGAAAATGCTATGTGCTCTAAAATACGACTGCTTGCTTTGGGAAAAGATTAGCAGAAACGTGAAGTATAAACATTTCGTAGTTGTTATGCTCAACCGTGGTATGGTCCTTTAAGCTGAAACTATAATTCTCATTCTTAGAGACACAGTTGAACCACTGGCTTGGGCTTGAACTCTCTTCCTGCTCTGGTTGTGGTTGCATCACATCGCCACCAAACAGTTCAGTACAACTGCCTGAAACCAGCTCCTTACACAACTGTTCTATGATATTTTTAGATAAACCCCCCTGCTAAACCAATCTATTTGCAATTCTAACTTTGAGATCGTTTTTTTGTACAACCATTGTGAACACTAATGACATGTTTCTGCTGCGACCAACAGCTGCTTCCTGGTGCAGAGGAATAATTGCTCCACACTGAGTTCCTCAACAATTTCTCCAAATCAAATACCACGGTGAAATCACAAGGGCTCAACATTTATACCAAGAGCTGCCCCTAAAAGACAGCAAAGAAACTGATGTCTAGTTCTCACACTAGAAGGCTACAGCTTTAACAACACAATTTAATGTGATTTAACAGATTTCTGTCTACTTTTACATTAATAATCCAATCACAAGTGGACAACCGAGACAGATCACTGCTCATGATATTGTCATGCATCTCAAAGGCGTCTCTAGTGACCACTTGCTGTCAGACTTTGTAACTACATACACAAGCTCCATATACTTTACCAGCCTTTGACTCTTCAGAACTACCTCTTTCCTTTCTTGTCTTTCTTTGGTTCCCTTGTTCCTTTTCTAACTCCTCTCCATCCCTCCTTCCTCCTCTCTTCTAATCCAACCTGTCACTATCTTCCCAATATTCCTCATCCATCTCATTCCCTGTCTCCAGTCTGTTAATGAAGCAGTTGCTCCCCGCCACTCTTATTTCTGGATTACCTGACAGAGACACTGCCATCTCACCTCAAAAATGAATTTAATATAAATTTAAATGTCATCACCAGCCGTCCACTCTATCAAACAGACTTCCTTCACAAGCAACCAGGCGGTCACTCCACGTTGCCAAGAACGCATCGGGACCGGTGCTCACATCTGTACTTAAAACTGTCCACCTACAATCAGGTAGCCTGAGACAAATGCTGAAATCAAGTATGAACAGGGTCTTTCTCGCTACAACTCATCCAGGCCTTGTTTGCATTCCCAGGTACACATGTGCCACCGCAGAGTTACCACAGAGAAAATAACACATCGGGTGTGGAGTCTCAGCCACCCTCAGGCTTAAGCAAATGAGATCCAGAAACATCAGGATGAACCAACTACCTTAGGCCATAATGTGGAGAAATGTGAAATCACATTTTTATTTCTTCATTTTGCCCTTTTATCCACACTAAAACAGTGTTTTGTCCACCAAAAATTGAACTTTTCAATACCGCCCCGCCAAGTGGGTAAATTTGAAAATGGTGGTTCTGTATTGTAGTGTAGCAGTGGAAATATGGTGAATGGAAGGTTTTATGCTATATGGCGTATGATGAAGGACTGTCATGTGATAAAGGCCAGAACCACAACAATCAACATGGTGATACAAGGCATAATACAAGTTTGTTCTGGTGTTTTTGGAATTGTAGGGTAGTAGCTACAGTGCTGCACAGGGATTTAACATCACCATGGGTGCATCAGTCAAGAAAACAACCACCACAGATTTGGGGAGTAACTAGTTACATGTAATTAAATTACAAAACAAATGTAATTGTAATCAGTTACAGTTACTGACAAAAACATGTATTTTAATTGCAGTTACTAATCAAAATATTGGTGATTACAAAGTGGTTGCATTCAAACATATTATTTTTGGTGTAAAGCTGATATGTAGAATATAACATTCATTCTGTTGCTTTGAATCTTTATCGTCATGTAAGAGTGCCTTCTTTTGGCAGATTTCCAGACTCCAAAGCCGCTGGGACCAATTTGAGTGCAACACCATCAAGGGTAGGAGCATCTCTACGTCGAGACTCCATTTTTTGATAGCATGTGCTCAGATTTTGAGCATTGTTTTTGATTGGCTGTTGGCCAGTCAAATCATATAATCATTGCTGTAAGCAACCAGTCTGCCCCGCGGCCCGTCTGCAACCAGCTGACCACGGCAAGGCGGTTTGCTGTTTGTGGTCTACAGACTTGTGATTTGTTTTGGTGGTTATGCTAAAAAATCAGAATGTTCTCATCTCAATTCAAGTTAGATTAAAGAATTTATAATAAAGTTTCATGGTAATCAGTCTTGAGTCTTATGTGAGGTTTGCACTCCATCATTTAAATTTATGTTTTTAGGACTTTTCAGGTTTACTGTGAAATAAAAAAAAAATAATTAAATATAATAGGGTACATTACTTTGATGATCTAATTAAAATAGTAACATTATATTGCATTATAACATTATATTTTTAACAGGGTAACTAGTAATCTGTATCCTATTACATTTCAAAAGTAACCTTCCCAGCACTGCAACCTATGTGGTCATTTTTTGACACAGGACAGTCTCAGTATTTTGGTGTGTATAACCAGCAGCCAAAAACAACTGAACAGTTAGCTTTTAAGAAGTGCTTGTTACTGCCTGCTGAAATGCTATAATGTAATGAAGGACACACAACAAAGAAAACACGGAGAAAATGAAGTGTGCAGTGAGGCGTGCTCAGTCCACACCTGAGCCTGATCAGAAGAAACAAGCGAAACTCAGCACACACAACACAAGGTATAACACCCAGCCACCCAAATCTGAACAACAATTCTACCACATCAGACCACTCACTTCTACATAAAATGTTAATTAACTGACTCACATAGCTTTTGTTGTCATGTCTTTTGTCGTTTTTTGTTAAGCCATTATTTGCAGACAAGTAATTCCGTGGTGGCGCCAGCAGCGGTTGCTTAGTGATTCGTGATGCAACTGCAAAGCCTCGACATTTTGTCATTTCTGCAACCCAAGAAAGACCAACCGGCACTGTCTCCCACAGAGCAGATAACCACTAATATGATCTGTCTTCTAGATACAGCTTGAAGATGCTACACTGCTGATTCATAGAGGATTTGACTGAACTGACGGAACGTTAACCTTTAAATAAGACACTAAATAATCATATATAGTCTGAGGAAAATATCTGGTGGAACTGCTTACAAATCTGGATCAAACTCCTGTCACTCCCAGCCTTCCCAATTCAGTAATATTGACGTTAGATTTTGCTTATTTCTGTTATTTCCCAGTGACTTCAGACCCCCCACCCCCCCACCTCCACGCTATGGTTCAGCTGTCACAATGCAAGTATTCCAACAGTACAGTTACATTAAATCTACTTTACTGTACCTCTATGTTCATGTTTTGTCAATCTGAATTCATCATCAGGCGCTGCATTTCAGGATCCTCTTTCTGCGGTAAAATATCCCGTTTGTTGTTTACAGAATGGCTTTAATACCCAACAGCAAACTGATGAGCTGCATGTGGACTAATGCACATAGGTACAAATTCTGAAGGCTGCTTGAGTTTTTTACTTGTATAGGCAATGTAGCAGAAGTGCTCATTTGTGATGTATCTTTAAGGGACATCAGAAATTCACTTAAAGACCCAGTGAAATGGACTCCTACTTCCTTGATTTGATGTATTTCCTGTTGAAAAAGGATGTTTGGGCAGGACGGGGTGCAGGGAAGGATAACAACAGGACAGGACATCAGTTTGGGGGAGAAACACCGGATGAGAGAGGATGTTTCAAGATTTTATTGGTTGAAATTTGAATTTACAGCCACTAGTGCAGGGTGATGTCACTATTTAATATGCTCTCTTTTACAGGAAGCAGAGGTCATGTGAGGTCATTTCACAGGGACTTACAAGGGGCTGAAAACCATAGGATGACAATGACTGCTGCACAGTGCTGGACGCAGCTTCCTGTTGGGCATAGAGACACCCCAACCTTTGCACGTTTTAAATCCAGACTCAAAACCCTGTGTCCTTACTACTCAAGGAATTAAATTGATCTTTTTTTAACCCTTTATTCTTTTAATCTCATTTTTTAATCTCATTTTTAATCTCATTTTCTTTTCATCTTGTATTTGCATATTGCATTTGATTTGTATTAATATTTTCTATTCTGTTTCTATTCTATACTATTATTTACTGCACTTTCAATCTATCTCTGTTTTTGAAAAGTGCTTTCTAAATACAGTTTTTTTTTTCAATCGCTTTACCCCCTCTGTCAACTCAGAAACCCTGGTATCAAAACAGTTAATACATCGGCCTAATGAGAGGCGCTCTTCCCAAAATAACACATTTTGTTTGCAAAAGGCTCTTACCATGACAAAACATTTCAAACATGCAGCAAAAGCACATTTTGTCACCGCCCAATACAACTTACAGCCACTCACTCACTTCATACTCAACACCAAAATGCTCAACACACCCTTTTTAGTCTGAGCAGGGTCAACCTTACTTTCTCCTGTGTGTATTGCAGTCATATTTTTTTTGACAATTTACATAGTTACATTTTGTAAAGCAAGTAGAATAAGCCAATATTTCCCTCAAACAACTCAACTTATGCCCAAATGAGTAGATTCCTTCAATCAGCTCTACTGTACTGTAACACAGCTGACAGCAGAATACAAAATACAGCTGTCAGTTTGAACAAGGTTCTCCTGTGTGCTACACATTCAAATGTGAACTTACAGTAAAGAATTGCATCCAAACTCAGAAAGACTTTGAGGTGAAATTTTACTGTATTGATGGAAAAACTGAAATACTGTAATTCACATACAGTATTACACAGAAAAACTCAAAGGAGTTGAAAAAAAAATACAGAATACAGGCCCCTTTTTTGTGGGTGCATACTGATTGATTGGTGATTGGTGATTTGTGGAAAGGGTAGTGATGCAGGTGCACTAGTGATTTCACAGTGATGCAGGTCATTTCTATCAGCTGTGAGCAGATGTTTTGCTTTTGACTACCACAGTGAAGTCAATGGAGTCAGGGCCGTGTAAATGACACATGTGAGAAGTGTTGTGCAAAAGAGCGTGAAAAATTTATGAATACAATGAAAAGGTATTAACACAATTGCAAAAGAAAACTTCTGCTGTGGTTTGGAGGTGAAGATGACGACAAAGTGGATCCTAGTTTCATTAGACTGGAAAAAGCGATTGAAAAAAACTGTAAAAGTGCCTTGCATTGCCTATGTGTTGGTATGTATAGATGATGCAAAATAGATCTGTTTTGAAGAAAATGACGTGATTCAACAAAGTTATATTTAAACTGACCAAAGACTACTCACCAGAAAAACATTAGAGGCTCAGCAGACGCATTATGCAAACAGTGAACATAATACACACAAGTTCTAATGGAGGCACTTTTTTTTATTCCAAAGTTTCAAATCACATTAGCTTCAAACGCTTTTGAAAAATCAAAAGGGATTTCACAAGCAGAACTAATTTATCTGTGGCTTGCACTTTGAATACAATTAGCATTCTTTCACAATCACCTAATTAGTTTTTGCTTATTAAATTAAGATTCATGTTTGTCATCAAGATAAATAGCTCTGTGCTTTTATCTGGTGGTGGTCCAAGTGAGAACACATATTGTGTGATTTTCTGCCACTTTTTTTTTCTTTTCTTTTTTTGTTACAGACTCGAGGAAATTCCAGCAGTAGCATGTCAAAACACTGAGGTATAACTGGATATCAGAATGAGCATATGTTCAAAAGAATGTGCCATGAATGCATTACAGTTCCTTAGCTTCACACTGTCCTTTTAATTAAATCCAGTTGGGTGTCCATTCCATTTATTAAACAACAGGGGTAAAGAATAAAGCCCAGAAGAGACTGTTTGCAGATGCCACGATGAGAATGACACTCATATCACCTCTGTAGCATAATCTACAGAATGACATCCTGCTGGAGGCAAATTTAAACATTAATAACTCAAACAATTGCATGAGATGACACTAGAAGTGATTATATACATCCTGAGATATGAGATTTATTATATGTGCCGACTATTCATTACATATGCTGCACAGGAGTTCAGTAGGTGAAAGAAAGTTGAAATCTAACCCTCTTCTTGTCTATTATGCATGACCACATAATTCAAGATACCCCTTGGCTTCCAGGGATATCGAATATGTGAAGGTACAATGAAAATAATATGATTGAGCGATTGACTGAAGCGTTTGAAATCCATTGAGGTGATTTAAAAAATTCAAAGAACCAATTTGCGGAAAGAAATGGTCACTTCAAACCTCATATATCACCTAATACTGGCATTTTGAATTATTTTAGGACCTTTTAGGACACAAGGAAGACTTAAGGCTCTGCAGTTTTGATGTATATTATACATATAGAGCAGAAAAGGAGAGGGGGGTGTTATGAGGACGTCAACTGCGAGTCAGTTGCATTGTGTCCTATAGCAGAGGAGGTTATAGAAGTGGTAATAGGAGTAGTAGTACATGTAGCAGCGGTACAGGTAACTGTTTAAAGCACAACTGAACTTTGATACTGGGGCTTGTTGTTTTTTGTATTGGCATAATCTGCTTTGTTTGTGTTCATTTAGTGTTATTTTGGGAGCTGTTTTGCTATGGATGTGAGTGAAGATAGAAAAATGCAGTATTGTGGATTAGCAGCTCAGGGGAGCACAGATTAACTAATGAGGAGATTTCAATACCATATTGACCCAACACTCTACCAAAGTTCAGTTTTGCTTTAAGCTGTTGAATTTAGTAAGACAATTAGTTTTTGCTTTCCCAAGGTAGTCCTACTCAGTTATGGTGTTTAATTTTGCTTTAAGTTGCAGAACTAGTTGTCACAATAATATTAGTGATAGTACTGATTATCTTAGCACAAGGTAATGTTTAAAGTCTAAAAGACTCGACAAAGAATGAGCCTACCAAGAGTCACTAATCAGCCATTATCACAGAGCAGAATGATGAAATACAAATATAAGGAAACAAAACAAAGCATAGCCACTCAGTAACAGGTTCTACATCACCTTCCTTACCTTAGACCCTCAGGACATGGACAAAATGCAATGAAAATCTTATTAGAGAGGGAAAAAAGAGGACACCTTGGGTGGGCCAAGTCAAAGATGGATCCCACTGGTACAGCTGAGCACGTAATAAGCGCAAATATAGAATAACATGGACAGTGAAAATGACATAAGCACCAGGTGTGGCACAGGGAAACGTGTGGCATAAAAATGAGGCCGTGGTTTGTGCAAATGTCCACAGAAGCAAGGACAATGCCTGCATCCACAGCCAGGGAGAAAAACAGTGACAGTGATGGGACCCTGGCCTGCACAAATAGTGCTAGGAAGTGTTGCCTGCCTAGCACTGCTAGGTACCTGGCAGACCACACAATCTACCACATCAGCCATGCCCAACTGCCAGGTAGACACACATACAGTCATACTAAGCCTGACCCACATACTCAAAGCAGACGTATTCAGCCATGTGCACATTCACACAGACAGGAGAGCGAATGTCTGGACATGCATCAAACAGAAGGCAGCACGGCACTCATTTCCTACCAGCACATTTCTCTGTTTACTGTCTAAGCCAGTAAACATAGAAGGGGTGGAGGGTGGGGGGAAAATATTGCTTTTTTCAAAATGGGTACACTATCCATTTAAGAAGCCCAAACCTCGCAGCGCTGAGCGGGAGGAAAACAGTAATGTGGCCTGATGATTCACTCAGGCTTTTTCTTCCATTCAGACAGGTTTATGTTTGGGGAACCACAAAAAAGAAGCCTTTAGTCCACAAAAGAGTAACCAAACCCCAAACCCAAATCTATGTGAAGCCTGACCTCTAATGGCGAAAAGTAGGGTGCCTGGCGCCTTTGGTGGCGGTGATGTCACCAGCAGTGTTGTGCATGAATGTGTTGAAAAACCAGCGTTCGTCGAACATGCTCCTATTTTTGATGAACGTTGAGCTGAACAGCTGGTTTTGCAGCTAATGGATGTGAACGTGAGCATGCTTGTTCTTGCACGAGTTAACGGCGCTCTTGCAAGAGTTACCAGAATTCTATGCCGAGTTAGCCATGGATCTTAACACGGTGCCGTCCTACCATTCCTTGTTGCCAACAACATGGATCAGGCAGACCCACATCTGACCACTCTCCATAGAATTTACAAAAAAAAAAAAAAAAAAAAAAAAAAATCCTATCAGCAGCACCGGTGCCTAACAAAGTTTCAGCCATCTGAGGCTCATTAAGAGCTGTTTGTGTTCATGCATAGATGAGGCAGAACTACTATCCTGCCAGTCAGAATGCTGACTCAATCTGTTGTAGAACTCCATGCTTACTGTATCTTGGCTCGTGTCTGTGTCACTGCCTGTGGTGTTGTCCACCGTCCACTTTGTCCTGCTCACATTGTTTTTTCTTGGCTTTTAAAAGTCATCTCTGTCTGGGAAGTGGCAGTGATTGGGGGTTGGGGACGGATGAATAGGAGGTTGTGTGTCTGCAGAGACCCTGCCCTCTGCCTGGACGTTCTTCTTTGGTGAGCTCGGGACTCCTCTGGGCATCAGCCTTTGGGCAGCAGGTGTGTAGCTCCCGACCAATCACATCGTACATTGTCAGATGGATAGCACGATGCAGATGCGGACTGTGAATTACGTGAAACTGTTTTCTGTTGGACACATAGGTGCCAACAGGCCAATGTTTTTTTTTCCTCGGATGATGACGGCGTTGCCAACAGCTAGCTTAGCCAGGGAGTGGCCAACTTTGAATGATGTATTTACAAAACTCAACCGATAAATCCTACTCGCTCTGCTTTGAACGAGTTAATTTCATCTGTGGGAACTGAACAGTTGAGCTAGTTCTTGTAAAGTGTGAACTTGCACAACACTGGTCACTATCCTTAGACAACAGCATTTCTCTGAGGTTGTTGGATTTGTAATCATATCTATAGCACCATCTACTGGAAGTCATCTGCCCTCTGTGGCAGCTGCAGCTCAAACCAAGTGTGAATAGTTGAGTGAGATGTGGTTTGTCCTTCAGATTTAGTTTGGCATTTTGCGTTTGTAATTGGATTGGACATTTGGTGATTTTATTATATCATGTTGAGCTGTTATTTTCCTCATCTGCATTTAATAGAAGTTAGACACATATTCATATCCCTGGCATTCATTAGGTGCAATGCTCTCATCGTTTTTTAACAGAATTTTAAATTGCTCTCATGGCATTAGCCTCTGAGAGCATAGCTGATAGAATCATGGCAAACTAGCCAGCTTTGTTAACCTTATCTACCGAGAAAATTAAGACAATTAAAAGGACATTACATTTAAAAAATGTACACTATCTCACACTGACTTCAATGGGCGTCCTGTAGAAACGGTCACATCTTGTAAATATTTTGCCACACTCAGAGCTGCTGTGTGTTTCAACACCAGCCACTTGCTTGTTGTTACATGGTCCTCCATTGCATATGTGTCTGTGTGTGTGTGTGTGTCCGTGTATCTGTGTGTGTGCATGCACATTTAAATAAGCATAGAGTTTCTGTTCCAAAACAGAGTGTAAGCCAGTGAGTGAGTTTTGAACACCAGAAATCTCAGCACCTGGCCAAGTCATTTCTCAGTCTTTGCTGTTGATCTCAAACCCTATCAACCCCCACAGATATCTTATGCTCAGTTTGTACTGTGGGCTGCTAAAAATCACACTAAATCATACCAGTGATTTTGCATGTTTGGTGTGATATGTACAAAATGTATATACTTCACTTTTCTGCTAATCTTTTCCCAAAGCAAGCAGTCATATTTTAGAACTCCAATAAAAAATTTTCCTAGCTTTTCTCCATCCATTGGTTTCCATTCATTCATCTACGATATGAAAATAAAACCTTCAGAGACTTTCTTCACACCAGTATTCCATCGCTAAAGTCGTCCACATTAGTTTTCCTAAAAGCAGCAACACTGTTGTTTTTTCATGACATTCAAACATTCAAAATTACAGGTATGATCCATTAACATACATCATGGCATAATGTAAATATGAAAAGTCATGATGGCAGAAATCCCGCTGCAAATGCCAGCTTTTGCTTTTCTCAGCTGTCATGAAGTCACAGCAGGAGACAAAGCCCTTTAAATAGTCACATTTGTGATCGGCCCTCAGCTGAGGTAGCGCTGAACGCCGCTCGGGGGAGAGATCGGCCGCGAGGAAGAATGCCAGCAGATTTTAGTGACAAAAAGCAGCGGCAGTGGCGAACCTTTTTGGATTTGCTGTCATTCTTCCCACTTGAACAAAGATTCAATATCCGCCACAACACAGGTTCAGGATTTGGATGACAGCATAAAGGAGGACTGAAGCCGCTCTGAAGGCAAAGGGTGGCCCTGCTCCTTATTAGCTACTTGATATTCATACATGGTTAGGTATTTCAGTTATTTGGTCATTTATGTGTGCGCATGCGAGAGCGAGCATGTGTGCATTTGCTGTTGGTTCTCTGCAGGATAAATATTAATCAAGTGGTTATGCCTGCAAACTAAATATGTTGATGTTGAGAGGGACAGGAGGTAGGAATAGAAATGGAGAGGGGGGGTACTGGTGGGGGGAGGGGGGGTTTCCACTGCCATGGAAGTCTTCCTTGGACATTTTTTTGAGGGATGTGGGCAGATAAACAGAGCAGCCTGGGGCATGGTGGGAAAAAAAGCTTTGTAATAGCAGAACATATCCTCCTGTCCTCAAGTGCAGCTTAGCATATTTGCATCTCAGTTGCATATGCTTTGAAGATTCAAGGATTTCTTGTGGCCTGGACACGTAACAGGGAGTTCTTTTTTTTCTTCACTTGCAAGCAAAGAGTCTCAAATCTACAAGTATACCTACCCTAAGTGTGCATGTATGTTAAGTATTTGGGTGCATATATGTGTCAGCGATGCATAAAACATGAAGGATGTGTCACTATCTTAATCGGTTTTGTGTAATCATTCATCCACTAGTTGTTGCTTTTACCGTACACAGTTACAGACCTTGTATACTTCAGGATAATATGACTATTCTATCTGTTTATTTGCTGTATCTATGCAGAGTATGATGACAGCAGAGATTTAGCCATTGAGTAATTATAATGATTAAGTAGTGAATGACTCATCTTGTGCCAGTACAATGACAAATCTCTAAACTTGGGGGAAAAGCAAATTTTAAAGTACCTTTATGAATAGGGCAAAAAAAAAAAAAAAATCAAAGCAGTAAAATGAGGAATGTTACCACCATGCAGAAAATGTGCACATTTTATGTGCGCAAGTTAATTATGCCACTTCAGAGGAGCTTGTGAAAGGATAAGGAAAGCTGCATAAATTTAGCTGTAATCCAGGCAGGCAGAACTCATTTGCAGGGATGGTCTTATCTGGGCACTGCAGCTTTCTCACAAAATTAACCTTGGATATTTGGGCCCAATTCAGCCAGCGTTTGATTCTCTCTCTCTCTCTCTCTCTCTCTCTCTCTCTCTCTCTCTCTCTCTCTCTCTCTCTCCCTCCCTCCCTCTCTCTCTCTCTCTCTCTCTCTCCTTCACTCACGCACATCCTCTGCATACAACCCTTCCCCCTATGCTGCTCAGCCCCCCTCTCTGTTTGTCTATGTCTCTCTCTTTCTCACTCCCGCTCTCTGCGTATGACAATGTGTGTGTTGAGAGTTTATCACTGCAGTGTTTGACGAAATAAATAAACAAGTGAAAACCCGGAGCACTTCTGTGGGCATGTCATCCCCGCTTCTATAAAGCCATACGTCCTTCAAGTCCCCATTGAAATTTTGCAGTCGATAGATAGATAGATAGATAGATAGATAGATAGATAGATAGATAGATAGATAGATAGATAGATAGATATGGTTTGCCTACCTTTCCCTCATTTAAATCAACATTTGTTATAGTACAATACTCAATACAGAAATTCAAATCAACAATAACTTTAATAAAACTACTTAAATTGAAATATTCAAAAATTCTAGAATTCTAATATGAAACAGTAAATCAACATCCTGATATATAACGCGAGAGCACATCTTTATTATGTTTCTCTAGTTTCCATACTACTGAGGCTTATTCACATAGTGACATTCTGACATATTGCACATAGCAACATAGTGATATTGAGTACTGACACAATGTCACAATAACATATTGATCAATGATAATATTGATAATATTGACATATTGACTTATTGACATATTGGTATATGAACACATTGACATATAGACATATAAAAATCTGTACATATTGCATATAGCGATTTATTGACATACTGGAATTTATAACATACTGCACATTGTAATACACCGACATATTAACATAGTTTTACACCTGTTGTGTAGGACAGTAGTGGCTCTATCCTCCTCTCATTGTTACTGAGTGCTGGATACTGGCTGGATGCCCCATATACTAACTGTTAGCCTCCTGCCATTGATGTTGACTTCCCCCCGGCTAACACTCTGTTTAAAAAAATAAAATAAAATAAAAAAAAATAAAAACAAAGTTTGAGTTTATTGATGTGTAGCAGAATTTGTACAGCCCAAAACGGCATAAACATGTTGGTCATTTTCAAAAAATAGATAATCTTTATTAGTTGTATAATAGATAATTATACAGAGTAATTGTATGTACATTTTAGTGATATTTGTCCCTAACATTACTACTGTGTATATTAAACCTCCTTTGAGTGGATTAAGGAGGTTATTTTTCAGATTGTTAGCTGGGGGGAAGTCCAGCAGGAGGCTAACAGTTAGCATTTGGAGCATCCAGCCAGTATCCAGCACTCAGTAACAATGAGAGGAAGATAGAGCCACTACTGTCCTACACAACAGCTGGGGGGAAGTGAAACCATATAATTTTTTTCAAAATGACTGACCTATCCCTTTAATATAATGTGACATTGCATTTAAACACTAAGGAAATCATGGTGACTTTTCAGTGTACTGACAATTAATCTGGTTTTTGATGCCGATACTGATTTTCATTTTTTTTTTTTTTCTTTTTTTTCTGATTAGTCTAACCATGGTCTGACTTTGGAAAGAGTCACCCTGAAATCAGAGATTTTTTCTCTTTTTTTTTTTTTTTTTTTTGTCTTTTAGCTGCCTAGAAACCATGATTCATGATTTATTCTATTTCATTTTGCTGTTGTAACTTCCCACACAGCAGTTAGCCATCAGAGAAACCTGATGACACTTAGTTGGAACAGGTATTGTATAGTTTGTTGCCCACACTGAACAAGTTAAGTCTTCTTAGGAAGAAAAGCCAGCTGTACCTCCTTTTGTAGTGGGCATCAGTGGCTGTGTCTGCATGCAGGCAGTATGCTGGCTATGGGCTGTGTTCGGGTTAAGGTCCTATTAAGGTTAAGCTGTTTACATGAACCGTTGATATCCTGCAATATAGTTTGTTGTCATGGATAAACTGATTACCAGAATATTCATCCTCCTTGCAAGCAACTAAGCAATGGTATTACTAAGAAAGGAAATGATGATCCCAGTTCTAATCTGATCTTTATTATGCTTCCATCACAAAACCTGATGATACAGGCATTTATACTTTTCATTATAATGAGTCACTGATGTCACAAAAACCAAGCTACAGTTCTTGCTGGAAATATACTTGGCCCTAGAAATTTGCTGATGATTTACTGAACAGCAAACAGTTATAAATGAGAGCTGAATCAGGAACCTGGACCTGAGGACTAGAGGGCGGGTGGCGAAGGATTAAAATGTTTCCATGCCATATTTAAAGGCTGATTTATGCCTCTGCATCAAAGTGTTGCTCTCACTACATTGTAGGTCTACAGCTACGCAAGCATTTATAGTTCTGTGTTGGTGGGTCTGTGTATAGACTATGACAATGGTACAGAGCAGTGGCAAGTTTTTAATAGCTAATTGAGCACAGATTAAAAACTGAAGCAATGTGCATTTACATTGTCTGACACAAAGTGTGTCCACTGTTGGCTGTTACTCTTCAGCAGGCTTTATGTTGTCGTTACTATGAATGGAGATCAACAGAAAGCATGGAGAGAGTGCACCAATCACAGCTGTTTTGCCGTAAGGCCATAAATTGGTCTTACAGCAAAAGTGACCTTTGGCACAGTGTTGGGTTGTATAGTTCCCTGGATGTGCTATGAGTCCACATGGTGGGGAAATGTCTTCATTAATTGCACCATGCCCCTTTGGGCTGCTAATCCACAGTATTGCATTTGTGCACTTTAAGTATATAAATGAACACAAACAAAGCAGATTATGCTGGTATAAAAATGGCAACTCCCTGTACCCATTTTTTCCCATGTAATTGCAATTGTTTGTGAAAGTATTATCAGGTTGTTTCCTCCTGGCACAGAGTTTCCTGCTGAACCTTCCTGTAGACACTAAGTGCCAGATCTACGTTCCAGTTCAAAGGCAAATTACAAGAAAAAAGGTACTTGCGATGAACTGTTTAATTTAGTAAGACAATTATCTAACCCAGTTGCTCACAGAATATATGATTTCCCTTGTTAATCTAACTCAGTTTTGATTTGTTGGTTTGTATGCAGTGACCCAAAGCAAAAACCAAACCCAGTGACCCAAATCATTTAAATGTAAACAGATTAAGAAATAATAAGAAATAAGAATTCATTTTCAGCATATGCAAATGTTGCCTGTGTTGGAGGACGATTTTAGCTGGCTGTCATCGTGAACTCTATACTTGTAGGATATCACCCCTGTAAATAAGTAAATAAATGGATAAATAGAAATTGGCCAGTATGAGGTTGGAGCATTAGGTGGTCATGGTCTAAGTGATGATGAGCTGCTGGACCAGGATCTTGAGACCGTTCCGAGCTGAAAAAAGTTACTTTTGCCTTTGGATGTTATAAGAATTTCATTGTAAGTAAAACTTTCTGCTGTAGCCCTTAGTGTGACTGGTTACTGCGAAACAAGCCCTCCTTATCCTTTGTTACCCCTGTGCATGGAGACCAGCATCTCCAAGGAGGCACTGAAAGCTCAACACAGAGTTCTAGCTGGAGCAATTTGAGCAAAGTGGGACACAGCAGTTCTAATCAGACCCTCCCTCCCCGCGTTGATTCTTAAATGGGTTGTGCAATGTTAGAAATGTAAAGCCAATTCAAGATGTAAATCAGGAACCAATATGGCGCCTCTTGAGAAAGCATAAGTACCATTACTCCTTCACGTGCATGTAGCCTGTTGTGTAAATGGGTTATTTTTATTTTTTTATTTTTATTTATTTTAGTTTATTGACAAGCCAGAAAAAAACTGTAGCGGTTTGAATTTGAACAAAGTGGAACACAACATTGCTAATTAGACCACAGGTGCTTTGCAACTGACAGCTGCTAAACATACCTGCAGCCACATCACTAATTGGCGGCAGCCATTAGCGCAACATGCCTGAAAGATTCAACCTCTAATAGGCAGACTTTTTTGGCCCGGTGTGATTTATTGTTGACATAGTCTTTAATTTAACTAATTTCACAAGTGCAAAGCCAACCAGAAGAGGGCATATTGCTCTTATTGAGATCGCACCTTCAACAGCAGGCGATTCAACTGGCAACTGTTAAGCAGAATTTGTTCCCAAATCTTTCTCTTTTTGTTTGCCTCTGATTTGTCGTTGTCATTCTTAAATGAGACTCACTTTCTATGTAATACTGCTCGACAACACTAATCCTAGCAATAACACAGAAAAAAAAAAGATTTTCTAAAAACCAAAAGTCTTCCCCCTAAGCAAGAATGGCTTAATGAGATCAGAGGCCTCAGGTGGTGCTGCATGAATGGGCACTTCCAGGCTTACGATGTATAATTGTGCTTTACCGTTCCCGTTTCGGTCTTGACATATGTAAATACTAGCTGGGATAGGTGCAACTAGGAGTTTTCATTTTTCACTTGTTTTTATGTGTTTTTCATCATTTTTCCATGACAGGACCTTTGGAGTATATCTTCCTTGATCTTTAAAGCCCTCATTTTGTACAGTACTGTGCTGTATGGTGTCAACTGTATTTAGTGGCAAAGTGATAGCAATCATAAAGTATAATAGGCCATGAATAAGTCATAAGCTCACATGATGCGATAAATCTAGTCAGCATCTGGGCATGTACCCAATGAACTTATATTAGTTGCCTTTGTCACTGTAATTGAGTTATGCAAGAGTGAGAGACACATTTAACCCATTCAAAATTATTGAATTGTCATTTCTCTTGCTGCAGGAGTGTTTTTTCTCTGATGCTGACAAGGTAATCTTCCACTAGGTGATCTGGAAGTGTGTGGAGCAGCCGCAGAGGCTTTTTTCCTGTTCTGACACTACCCATAATCCCCATTGCCTGCTCCTCTCACATCATTTTGGCGATGCGTCACCTGGAGACTGATGGTCCTGACAACGTCACCTGTCCCCATCTGTAACACTAATGTCCCTGTCAGGTGACGCCAGCAGAAAACATAAATCAGCCCTTCTGCCGGGCTGCTAATGGGACACCTCCTAATGTATGTATATCCCCCCTCAGATTCATTCAGTATGCTGGAAACATATGCTAATCACGCCTCGGTGTCCGTGAGGCACAAGTCTTCAAAGTCAGCCCCAAATCTAAAATTAAGATGTTATTTGCCTCTTTTTTTATTTTATTTTTTAAAAAGAAGCTTTAGAGTGCCAAAGCTGCTCTTGCACTCAAAGTTATCTCTGAAGTTTCTTATGTCTTTTTGGAGTGAGCAGAGAGGAGAGGGCGGTGTGCTCTGTTGTCCTCAGCCAGGATGGAGAGGGAGAGAATGTACTGTACCGTCTGGCTTCAAAGAGGTCCCCTCTGCGATACTTCCACAGCATTATCATAGCCATTCACTCCATGGGCATTTTGTGTGCGAATATTATAAATGCTGACAGTGCTTTCACCCTTTGAGAACATACTATAGATGTGGGGTATTACTCAAAATCAGGGTTCAATGGCTTTTTGGAAGCCATTTGAAAAGGCAGTTTTTGGATTGAAGCTGCTGATAGCTCATATTCAGTATCTTTAAATTTGTTTCCATGCCAAAAATTCTAAAATATTGCAATTTGTGTGTATTTCCTCCAGAATTTTGTACTTGTCAGAGTAGAAAAAACTTCTGAATCAGCATTTATACCACCATGGCACAGTGAAAACCTTCACTGAATAATGATAATCATGATAAACTATGATCATTATCATAGTGCCGATCAAAATATGGAGTTGGAATCAATTCAAAGCTCCCCACAGACAACCAGTGTGGTGCTGGTCAGTTAATCATTGATTAAACTTCTATCAATTCTTACTCATCACACTTTTTAATTGAAGGTGATGTTTTTTTGTTTAATAAATTCAAATATTAAACAGTTGTTATGTCCATTTGGGAATTACACGCCCTGTTGTGATAGGCCACGCCCCTTCTTTTTGGCCAATTGGCGTAATCATGTCATTCTTGCCCTGGGACCAAGTTTTCCATCATGACCTCAACATTTCCATAAACATTTTGCCATGTTATATGAATCTGTTCAAAAGTCAGCATGGAAAGTGAATCCAGTCTTTCCTGGCCCATGACTAACCGCTCCACAAAGTTTTGTGCAAATCCATTCATAACTTTCTGAGGTATCCCACTAACAAATAAACAGACAGAAAGGGGCTCAAATTTAATAAATATGTAATCTATCGAAATGCATTCTGCCTGTCATATCAGACATGGAAACGCCTAGTGGAGCAGATCCACATTATTGTAAAAGGCCAGCATCAGCCTCATATGACAGTCAAACCTCATCAGAAATACACGAAAAAATTAAAAAAAAAAAAAAATTGATGCTTGCCTGTGTGCTGTCTCACACAGGGTACTTTATTCGAGGAATTATTATTTAGAAGTTTTGCTTTACCACATATCCATGTAGAACATTCACTGCTGTAATCTCACAGGTCACTCGCTCGCTCACCTTTAAGTGCTTTGACATTTAAATTTTGCCGCTTATCTTAAAGGTTCCCTCAACCAAATGGACTGGTTTTGATCATCTAAAGCATCTGCGCGATCCCGAGTGTAATGTATGACCGGCGCAGCTCCCACACCGCAGCCTACACCTCATTTATCCACAAGGGAGTTATTAGTCACCAAATGAGCTGAACTCCATTCCTACGATGAAGTACGCTGGACTTAGAAAGCTCCCGCAGAGAAAAATTCACCGTCAACCATGCTTAGGAGAAAGCAGGAACTTGCAGACGATTGTTTCGGAAATAATGTTCGTGTTTTGAATCGTTAGGACATCTTTGCTGAGCATGACTTCACAGCCAAAAAAGAAAAGCTACTCTACAAAAAGATTACCCCCCCCCCCTCTCTCTCCCATTCCCCAACCCCCAATTAAAGTTATTTTCCTACAGAGGTACTGTACGTGCATAGTAATGGCAGGGAAAAAGACAGTTCCTTGCTATTTTTTTCTCTAATTGGACTGAAATTAAGTGGAAGAAATTGCAAGACAATTAACTGTGCTTTTTTATCAGGGTTGCACAGTCTGAAGGAGGTTCAGTGGCGGCCCGCCTGCACTGCCAGCCACAATCTTTCCCTCTGCTTTTCACAGGCTTTGTTTATCTCATTTTTCAATTAACCTCCACGATTTAACTCCCTTCATAAAGCCAGGCGCATGTTTGCTCCAAAGAACAAATAAAATGGTCTCTTTCTCTGTCTCTCCGTCTCTCTCTCTCCCTCCCTCTCTCTCTCTCTCTCTCTCTCTCTCTCCCGCTATCTTTTCTTTTTCTGTTTCTCGGTCTATCCCTCTGTCTGACTCCCCTCTCTTGGCTGTGGTGTTCTTTCAGCCCAGGATGCTGAGCTGCACAGCGCCTTGCAGGGTTTTAGCAGGCATGAGGCTGTATGTGTCAGATTAAAGAGGGGAAATCTGTGGCGTGCAGGGAGAGCTTTGTAGATATGGCAATTTGGTGATAACTTCCTCTTCTCTGCCCCCCCTCCTCCTCTCCTCCTCCTACACACACACACACACATGCGCACACACACATGCACACACACACAAATACACACACACCTCATGCTTTCTCTTTGGAAGAGACCACTGGAAGAGAGAGAGAGAGAGAGAGAATGGGAGAGCTGGAAAGCCTGGACAATCTTTTTCCGGATCTGCCAGTATTTGGACAGAATGTGTGTTTATTTTCTTTCCTGACTTTGTATTTTTCCCCCGACTGATCTTGTACTTAAAATTTTTAATTAAAAATCTAACTCGCCTCAGACAAGCCGACCTCTAAAATGATTTCAGGCTAAATTAGAATGTGTCTGTTTTCACACCTGAGAAATTTGTCAATGCCTTTAATCTAGCCTATTGATTTTAAACACGAGCAATCCACAGCAGCAAAAAAAAAAAGTGACACCCTGACCCCAGAGGCCTCAGATCACTCTGAACAGGCTTCTGTTTTATATTACTCTAACGATAAGGGGGGAAAAAAGAAAAAAAAAATTAAAAAGTGAAGTTGAACCCCAAGACACAAGTAGGCTACTCTGTAATTAATCATTACTAATGAGGTAGGAGGCCCAGGAAATACACAGCAAATCAAAATGAATTAATTGCCTGAAGAGCATGCAGTGCTAGAGTAATTGTGCAGAGGGTTTTCGGTGTCACAAGGGTGCCATTCCCTTTTGCAATCAAAGGCCAGTTTTGAAAATCAAATACAATACTGTCTTGGGGCTGTACGGCTTCTGACAACACTGATTGAATGAATCTATTACCCGCTGCCGAAAGAAACGCACATTGTTTGTCCAAAGCACCCCCATTTTCCTCCAGTGTAGGGGGAATGTTTATCAGTGCCGCAGTTCTATGGTTATGGATGATCCAGGCACGATGCAGCGAAGGTTGTCCCACCCCAAGGAGCTCGAGCGCTGCTTATTTCAGCAGAAAGCCTCACCAGAGAGCAGGCGTTTAGCAGCATAAGCACAGGACATGGTGGATGCGATGTCAACAGAGGGCCTTTAATAGATCAATCTGACCCTCCTAGATAAATCTGGGGCTTTATGATCTTGAACAGTGCAGTGGTCCTGCTCCCACTCAGCAAGTCTGGGATTCTTGGAGAAATAGCTTGAAGAATCAAATGGGAGGTGACCAGTAACACCTTAGCACATTTTCATACACACTGCTTGTTTACTGTTGATGTGTTTATCAAGCTATCCCACTTATTCAAAAAAAAAAAAAAAAAAAAAAAAAAAAATGACATACAGCATTTCCCATGAATAAATGGGCCACTGATTGTTCCAACAGGATTGACCTTGTCAGCACTGCTTCTCCCATGAGTGGGTTTGTCTTTCTTGTGCTGTGTTCAAACCCACACAACCTAATTTTAAATTGTAGTGGAGATCTCAAGGTTTCCAAAGATACCAAATATGTCCTGCTAGATGACAGGGAAATGTGTATAAAAATAATGCACAAGACATCTAGAAATGTTCCATCTGATGTAATGCTGCATCCATAAAACAATGGCATCTTGAGTTTGAATGTTTCACTCAATTTAAGTGTGATGGAGTGTTGATGAAGTATTGCAGCCAGCAGCTATAGAAACTGTATGTGTGCAAGTGTATGTACAACTGTATGTCGTATAATGTTAGAGAGACTTAGAGACTTTGTCAGTGTCAGAAAGAATGGAAAAACAATTTAGCAGCTCTTGACAGTAAAAACAAGTAGGAAACGTTCAGATAAAATAAAAATGAATCAATAAATAAGGGTCATCATGAATTACACTCAGTCTTTGGGGGGAGGGGTTCATTCACTTGACTGCCTGTGTATAGAAGCTATTTCTCAGTCTGTTTGTGTGTGTTTTTATTTTCCTGAACCTTCTTCCTAGGAACGTTGGCTAAAAATTCTGCATCCTGGGTAGGTGGGATCTTTTCAAATACAGCTGGCTTTTCTGTGGGACCAGCCAGAGTATATGTCACTGAGGGGTAGCAGTCCACAACACCCTTTCTGCCATTCTTACCACCCACTGCAGGTCCCTCCTGTCCTCTGCTGTGCAGCTAACAAACCACACAGTGCAGCCGTAGGTCAGGAGGCTCTCGATGGTGGACAGGTTGAAATTAATTAACAGGTGTTGAGGAAGGTGAGCCTGCTTCAGACTCCGGAGAAAGTAGAGTCTCTGCTGGGCCTTACCCACCTGATGGGAGATATTTCTAGACCGGGTGAGGTCAGCAGAAATGTGGAATCTCAGGTATAGTCTATTATCATTTCCTTTGTATTTGTTGTCTTTAAACACTGGTTATTATGGGAACACCGTTGTGGCAGATGTCGGATCTCCCCCCGTAGTCTGATTCGTTGTTGTTGGTTATCAGTCCTACGACAGCAGTGTCATCTGCAAATTTTGCAGTGGTGTTAGATTGTTGTGGATAGGCGAGCAGTCATACGTGTAGAGGGAGTAGAGGAAAGACAGGACTGAGGATACACCCCTGTGATGTTCCAGTGCTCAGGGTCAGAGTGGCTGAGATGTGATGCCTCCCATCCTGACACTCAAGGGTCTGTTTCTGAGGAAGTCCAGCACCCATGTGCACAGTGAACTGCGTAAGCCCAAGTAGCTCAGTTTCTGAACCAGTTTGTCTGGGATTATTGTATTGGATGCAGAATTGAAATCAACATCTCTCCCGAAACATTTTGTGATGACGGGGGTTAGAGCAACTGGGCAGTAGTCATTATGTATACATGTGGGCATGATAGACTGTTCAAGCAAGAGGTTAAAGATGATGGTGAACAGCCCCGCTAGCACAGGCCTTAAGGATCTGTCTGGAAACCACATCCAGTCTTTCCTGATGTCAGCTCTACACAGCACGGATTTTCCCTGGTGGTGATGGAGCTCTGTCGGGTGGTCCATCTCGGGTCGTGCTGGCTCGATGTTAGTGTCTTTGTTTTGCCAGTCGAAACAAGTGAAGAACTGGTTCACGGTATCAGGAAGTACTGATGTGCTGTCTGTGGTACCTAAGGCTATACAGGCTATACAGTTGTCTTTGTGGTCAGTGATGGTCTTTATTCCCTGCCACATGCACCTAGAGTCGTCGTTGTTGAAGTGCTCCTCTTTGCGCTGGTTGTATCTATTCTTGGCCACCCTGATCCCCTTCCTCAGTCTGTTCTGCCCCTCTTTATATTCAGGTGCCATCGCAGATTTAAAGGCAGAGTTCCGTGCTCTGAGCAGGGTCCACACCTCACCATTGAGCCACAGTGTCTGATTTGGAAATGCTCTGATGGTTTTTGTCTCAGCCACATTCTCAGCACAGAAGTTTATGTAGGAGAGGACAGCTGTTGTGTGTCCTTCCAGGTCTGTCCCCTCAGCAAATACATCCCAGTCTGTAGCATCAAAACAGTCCTGTGGAGCTGAGGTGGCTTCCTCGGTCCACACCAACTGTTTTAATAGTTGGTTTCTGTCTGCAGATCAAAGGTTTGTATGCTGGTGCCAAGGACAGAGGTAGCTGGTCTGGTCCAAGATGTGGGAGTGGAGTGGCTTTATAGGCATCTGGGATGCTAGTATAGACCTGGACAAGTGTGTTTTTCTCCCTTGTAGGAAAGTTTACATTTTTGGCCATGAGTCCTGCTGCTGCCACAATGCTGTCTGGGCGTGCTGACATGTAGTTACTTATGGCACTCTGTAGCTGCTCCAAGGCTGGTTTACTGTTAGCTTGATGTGGTATATAGACAGCTGTTATCACGACAGTTGGCAAGTAAAAAGGTCTACAACTCAGCATCAGGTATTCTATCTCAGGGGAACAGTGTGTCTCAATAATCCTGGCATCAGTACACCAGCTGCTGTTTATATAGAATCAAAGTTCCCTGCCCCTGCATTTACCGGAGTGAATGGTGTTGTCCACTCTGTAAACAACGCAGCCTGCTAGCTGAATAACAACATCCAGGGTGTGCAAGTCCAGCCAGGTCTCTGTTATTATCATCACACAATGCCCCAAGCAGTGCGACATAATCCGTAGTCTTAACTCAACCATCTTATTGATGAGTGACCAGGTGTTTGCAAGGAAGAGGCTTAGTATCGTCAGTTTGTAGGGGTTAGCCTTTAACCTGGCTCGAAGCCCTCCTCTTTTAGCCCTCCTGGGTCTTCTGTGGTGTTGCCGTCTACACAGTGTCCCCAGGGCTGCGCTGGTCTCTCCCCTCCAAGGCGAACACCATATCTCCAGTGGGACAAAGTCCCAGTTCGTGTGCAGGGCACAAACTCCACTACTCCGCAAGCAGTTCTGCCCTGCTGGAATCTGTGAAAAATGTGGCTACTTAAGAGGAAATTTAAGGGAAAATCAGAGCTCAAGAGATTGAGATGCAACCAATATCCAGATCATGAAAGCTGTTCTGAACTCCTGTTTTCTGGTTGGTCATGGAAAAAAATCACACACAGGACAGGACACTAAATAGAAGAGGAAGTGAGTAGTTAGTGTGAGCAGTTAGAGTAACCATGGCCACGTGCCACATACAAAAACTAAAACCTAATCAACAGAAAATCCCCAGCCCTGTCCTGTGTCACAGCGGTTTATGCAATAGTCACAAATGGAATCTACAGATTCATGTTCCTGGACACAAACTGTCTATTTTTTCATGCATGTGGACATAAAATGTGTTCATGTGCACATGCACACATGCACATGGACCTGAATGGCCACGGTGACGTGAATTTTCCTTTTTTATGCGAATGCACTTGAATTTAATTCTTGTCATGAACATAATTTTTGCTTTACTGGAAGTAGCTAAATTCCAGTAGTTTTAGCAAACAAAACAACTTGGTTAAGGTTAGAAAAAGGCAATGGTTAAGGTTAGGAAAAAGTCATGGCTAACATCACTAAACGTTAACCCTACAAAACATAATGGGAAATGAAAAGAATCACACTCAGGAATGAAATCCAAATTTCCCACAGGAAAGTTGTTTTAATTGACAAATCTGCCACCCCATATTGCCTCTAACATGGACTTTCTTGTTCTTTATACTACATCACAATTGTAGGACCCGAAACCCCACAAACTGTAAGGTGCATCTGTGGCCACAAGGTGGTAGCAAATGACCTGTGTGAGCAAGCGCCCCTCCTCAGAAGGTGAAAGGTTAGAGAGCAGAGATCAGACTCATCGCAGAGAGTACAGATGCTAGCAAATTAGCAATGCTAATATTAGTAGTCATAGTAATAAACGAGGAATCATTATTATAATTCAAAGAGGCAAATAGTTGAAGTTTGTCATCCGTCTCCGTGACAGCAAGTGGACTTTTAAGATGAAATAACCAGTGGATTAGCTATGCTGCTTCATTCAGCAAGAGAGGAATAATGGGTCCCACCTTTCAAACAATAAATGCCCAGGGACACAAGGCTGTAAATTAAACTTTGTGAAATCCAAGGAAAATGATGTCACAGTACTGGACACACTGTTTGATCGACAGATGTTCTCTGAGAAGTGCCATACAGAAACACTACAGCAAGGAATGTTTGGCACCAGTAAAATAAAAAAAATCAATCATCATGTGGATTCAAAGGTGTGAAGTGTATTATTATTAAACATCAAATCATTACCACATCAGTTTCTTGCAGTTCATAATCAATGACAAAACCACAGAAATGATGTAGAGCAGAAGTGGCATTGTGCGGTGGATTCTACAGCCACTAATAGGCCACCTTGCAATCATCTTTGCGGAAATAACTTCAATAACTTGCAGTAACTCTACTGACAGTTCCATCTCGACAAAACAAAAGCTGTAATTAGCCAGCATTTGTTGGATCTTGTCACTTAAAGCAAATTGAAGTTTGGTAGAGTGCTGGGGAGTATACTAACCTGGGTGTAATGTGAGTGCACATGGTAGCAAAATCTCCTCATTAGTACTCTCCTGAGCAGCTACTCCACAATTCTGTATTTTTATTTCAGCCTTCACATAAACAAATGGAAACAAAGCAGATTATGCCCCATGTAATTCCAATTAAAGCATGTGTTCCTAGCACAACACTACTATGAAACTATAAGTTTCCTGCTAATGCTACCTGCTGGATCTACTTTTCAATTCAAACAGCAAAATAACAAGAAAAGAACATTTAATTTCCCCTGAAAATGGGTACTGGGACATCATCCACTTTGTTCGTGATGTGAAGTGAAGATGACATGCTATAGCTTTGTTAACATTAGCAGCAAAAGTTACTGTCGTCCACTATCGTCACTGAATCTCCTTAACAAGTATATAGCTTCAACTTCTCATCAGCCTAGCTGGTCAAAATGTATATTATCCAACCAGATATCATGCAAAAGTGTGTAATAGAGTGTGTAATAATAATAACTTGAACATTAGCCTCCTAGCTCCTTAGCTTACCTTACCCAGAGTACCAGGGCTCTCAAGTCACTTCAACCCGTTCACACGCCACACCTTGTATTTCTCACGCAGAGAAATTACCAGGAGTACGCCCACCAAGTTGCGCCACTATTTTTTATAACAGTGGTAGGGCCCTATAATTTCCGGAATCACGGAATTAGCCAAATAAAACGGAATCTATTTTTAACGCCGAATATCGCGGAATTTGACATAATTTGAATGAAATGCTGTTTTTGTGCGGAATATGAACGTATGTCTGGCAAAGGCAAAGAAGATTTCCAGACTACAGCAGACTACATTAAAAACATGGGTTTGCACTCAGGTGTCTCATGCGAAAGTCAGTATGTTTGAGCCATCCAGCACCCTGCCTGCCTCTTTATGTGGACTTATGTTGCTCACTTTACACTATATCATGTTAGTGCTCCTTCATAAAACCACACCTAGTGACACAAAACATGACACTAGGTGGGTTTCCATCCACCTGTTTTAATTCGCATTTTCAATTTGCACATTAATAACCCAAATGGAAACCCTGAAAATTCGAAAAAATCTCCAAATATCACAAAAAAAGTTTTTATGCTTGGGGGAGGTGGAAAAGTTTGTGTATCGATAAAAGGAAAGTGCTATGGAAACGCTGACGTTCATAATAACGTGACTTCAGCTCCACTGTACAGACGAAAAATGGCAGCAGATGACAACAACAGCCAGTATGTTTGGACTGAAGACGAGACTTTAATTTTTCTTGAACTAATTAAAGAAAACAATATTAGTGCTATACTGGATAGCACACAACAAAATTTTGATTTTTGACTGACACACCTGTAATACGTCATCACATTGCACCCTCTTCTTCTGCAGTGGTATAATGTCACCTGGCTGGAGAGTTACCGCCACCTATTGCTACCTCGATGAAACAACTCCAAATATTCGCATAACAGAAGTGAATGGAAACACACATAAATTAGCATTTTGTTTTGCTGATTTTCTGAAAATTCAGTTAAAATTTGTGATATATTTGGATGGAAACTGACACTACTGACACAGTTTCCTATGCAGGATGGGTGGGTTCATATTGGTTCCTATCATTCCTCTGGTTCTTCAAAACAAACCCTCATGAGATGGCTGGGTATGGGCTTTTAGTCACCATAGCCACTCAACCCAGACTGTGAGCGTGCGAGATGCCCTTATTAGCCTTCAGGTGGCTTCATTCAAACATACACAACATAGAAATGTATTAGCACATACGCAAATATACTACACTGAAGTCAAAATGGCCTGGTTAATGCGCCATCTTTTTTTTTTTTTTTTTTTTTTTCCAGTCCTGCTTCTCTTAGTGGCGACCTTTGTATTTAAAGCCATCCCAGCCTTCCTCCCCACCACTCTGACTGATTCTGTTCACGCACACTCAGTGGGGGAAAAAAAAAACAGCAGCCAGAGACTCTGATTACTACTCAGGCATAATCCCTTTTCTCTGATCTTCGCTGATTTTGGTTTAATATATATATAATTTTTTTATGTTTTTTTTTTTTTTTTTTTTTTTTTTTTTTTAACTTTCTAGAGGAAGGAATTATTCAAATAAAAACTGCTCAGTGGAAGTCTGTTCTCTACCTGCAGGCGTTTGGGGGGAGGGAGGGGGGTGGAGGGGAGGAGAGACGAGGGAGATAAATTGGAGGAAAGTATTGAAATGGCCTCCAAGGTTTCTCTCTCCCTGATATTTTCCCTCATTCACCGCAACCTCCTCTCTCTCTCTCTCTCTCTCTCTTCCTCTTCCTCTCTCTTTCTCTCAATCTCTCTCTCTGCGTTTCCCCTGCCCGCCCTTTGGTGGACATCTTAGCCGTGCCGGGTCATATTCCCACTAACCCTGGTAATCCACTCTGGGCTGTTTGGGTGATCTCCTAAATCAGACAGCGAAGCGGAGACCTTCGGCCAGCCGCAGCTCAGGCCCTTGCTTTGAAGTAACGGCTGATAGGCCACAGATAGCCGCCGTGGTTTGCATTAATTTCTAGCGGCATCAAACACAACAGCAACAGGGTTCAGGACCCAGGCATGTCATGAGAGATAAGAGGCTGCTAAACATGCAGCTAATATGCGTTTTGGGATGTTGCTGAGGAAGGCAGAGATCTTATTTCTTGTTAACCACAAATATACTGACACAAGAAAAATGTCATTTCTCCTCAATCCTTGTGCTTATAGCATATGGACATAAACAACACACAGCACGCCGACAGCCCGCATGGCGTTTCAGATGAAACATTCAGCATGTAGTGGGAAGAAACAATTTATTGTTTGTTTGTTTGCCTGTTTATTTTACTATTTGTTGGTTTATTTGTTTGTTTGCTTGTTTATTTCATTTGTTTATTTATTGTTTGTTTGTCTGTTTGCCTGTTTATTTAACTATTTGTTGATTTGTTTGTTTGCCTGTTTAGTTCATTTATTTATTTATCGTTTGTTTGTTTGCCTGTTTATTTTACTATTTGTTGATTTGTTTGTTTGCCTGTCGACTTCATTAATTCATTTATCGTTTGTCTGTTTGCCTGTTTATTTTACTATTTGTTGATTTGTTTGTTTGCCTGTCTACTTCATTAATTTATTTATCGTTTGTCTGTTTGCCTGTTTATTTAACTATTTGTTGATTTGTTTGTTTGCCTGTCTAGTTCATTTATTTATTTATCGTTTGTTTTTTTGTTTGCCTGTTTATTCTACTATTTGTTGATTTGTTTGTTTGCCTGTCTAGTTCATTTATTTATTTATCGTTTGTTTGTCTGTTTGCCTGTTTATTTTACTATTTGTTGATTTGTTTGTTTGCCTGTCTAGTTCATTTATTTATTTATTTATTTATTTATCGTTTGTTTGTTTGCCTGTTTATTCTACTATTTGTTGATTTGTTTGTTTGCCTGTCTAGTTCATTTATTTATTTATTTATTTATTTATTTATTTATCATTTGTTTGTTTGCCTGTTTATTCTACTATTTGTTGATTTGTTTGTTTGCCTGTCTAGTTCATTTATTTATTTATTTATTTATCATTTGTTTGTTTGCCTGTTTATTTTACTATTTGTTGCTTTGTTTACCTGTCTATTTCATTTGTTTGTTTATTTATTTTTTGTTTGCCTGTTTATTTTACTCTTTGTTAGTTTGTTTTTTGTCTGTCTACCTCATTTGTTTATTTATTTTTGTTTGTTGCCTGTTTGCCTGTTTGTTTTATATTTATTGTCGTATTTGTTTGCCTGTTTGTTTTGTTTTATTGATTTACTTATTTAGATTGTTTATTTGCCTGTTTATTATTTATTCATTCATTCATTCATTGTTTGCCTTTTTGTTTGTGTGTGTTTCCACTCATATTTCACTTTATTTGCTAGTTATATACTCTGAGTGTGTTCCCCTTGTTCTGCAGCACTACAGTATAACTGCACCTCACCTCGATGAATAAGCCCACTTATGCTGTATGTTGTGCAAGGAAAGAAGTGCAGATGTCGGACTTCTAACACACACACACACACACACACACACACACACACACACTTTGATTGTTTGCCCTACAAAAGCCAGTGCATCCGCTGCTGTTGTGGTGTAGAAAGCTTGTATTTTGGTGGAAGTTGTGGTGCAGTGATGGTCCAGCTGAAGGGTCTTGCAGAACCCCAGAGGCTCTGCAGCTGAGAGCTCACTTTGCCTCAGAGCCCTGGAGAGGCCACAGAATTGTTATTAATTAATTAATTTATTTATTTAGATTTTTTTCTCTGTGCATACAATCTACTAAATCATGCCCACAGAATGCTAAACTGACATCATGAAATCCTAACTCCTGTGCATGATTCACTCATTTTGCGCGCTCAAGGTGTTCTCTCAAATTAACCAACTTTTGCCCACATTTTGCCTGTAATATGTGCTCCCATCCCAAGGAAAACAAGCCCACCCTGTTAGAGACTGGTGCCCTGCTGTTGCATGAGCACCCTGGGAGGTTACTGTGTCCAGGTTGCCCAAAAATGACAATTATAGGATTTAATGAATGAATTTTATGAATCCTAATAATAATGATTCATAATATATTAAAAATATAAACTCCTGTAAAGTCTGTGTAGATCTATAACCACGCAATTTGGCTTACATAATGAATTGAATGACTTGTCCAAATCAGTGTATTGGTGCTGCTAAAGTCTCTGCACCCTCAGGATCCTCCATGTCAAAACAGACTTTGATCTAAGAAGCTCTGTCTGTATCTACAAAAATGGCTGCTGGCAGTTTATCCATCAAATCATCAGCAAATTTTCATGAGACAAGGGTTCAGTCTAACCAACATGTGGACACAGTTTGATGAAGTCAAGAGCTGGAAAAGTCAAATTGAGGGCCCAAAAAGTAACTTGTGTGCACAATTTAGGATTTTATGACCTCAATTTAGCATTTTGTGGGCAACATTTAGTATTTTGTGCCAATGGAATTTAAAAACAAAAAAGTTTCTGTGACTTCTCCAGGGCTCTTTGCTGGTTAATATTTTGCATGTGTGTGTGTGTGTGTGTGTGTGTGTGTGTATGTGGTGGTGGGGGTTTAGTTTATATAGTTTATCATGTCATTTTTGCCCAAGTCAAATGAGGCGGGAGCATCAGGGCTTCGCGCAGCACGCTATCCTGATGTGATGCCAGGTTGAGGAATCAGGGAATCAACTTCCTTGGAAGCGCCGGCCTTCAGTCAACAGGATAAAGAGAGAAAACAAAGCTGAGGCTGAACCCGCTGCCAGCACCCAGCTTTACTCAACCTGCCAATTAACTGATTGTGGCCAAGTGATCAGCGGTCAGCGCCAGAGTGAAATTTCCACGGGTTCCATCGCAGAATTTGCCTAAATCTGTCCTTCCCCTTGCCAATACACGAAACAAGATAAACCCAACTACATTTCGCATACATTTATTGAGAGCGTCTGACACGTGCAACAATAGAGTTTCAGTTTCAGTTAATGTATTAACATTACAAGCAGCTAATAATAAGTGCATGTTCCAACAACAGCCATTTGCCCTTAGACAATTTATGTATCATCAAGAATGGAGAAGTGCTGCCAGATATATAAAAAAGAGCCAAGCAGATTTTCTCTCTTTAAGAAGCAGCATAGTTTTCTTACCACAAATATGATAATCACTTATTTGTAAGATGTGATCAACCATATTCAAACTTGGGGTATAAATCAGTTTCTATGTAGGTATGTTCCCTGTGTTTGTTAGGTGGAACTTAATCTGCTTTTTGTTATTGCTGTTGTTGTTATTGATGATGATGTTTGGCATAATTCAGCCTCTCTGTCAGCTCTGACTGTTGCCTTCACTGCCCTCTGCAGGGCATCAGCGAGCTAACACACACACACACACACACACACACACAGACACATTTGGATGCATATGTATGCACACTCACACAGCGTTCACACACTCACAGATGCATGTGCTTTCACTCGCTTGCTGTCACTATAGGAGTGTCCTCTGCAGGGTACTTGCAGTGTGATGACGGCTAAAATACACTGAAGCACCTGCATGAGCGTTTGATGACCTCATCCTAGCAGAGATTAATAAACCAGTGAGCACATGCAGCACTCTGTTCGGTTAAACCTACACACAGACGTGTTCAAACACAAATACACTTCTCTTATGCCATCTTTCTTCCCTTTTTGTTCAAAGTTCTGCACAGAGCCATGACAATTAATCACACAATGCAACATAACGCACCCTGCATGGTGTTCCCTGGGCCTCTAAATGGGGTAAATAACCCCAGTGCTCACCATGCGGGGAGACATTTTGTCAAACAAATATGATCAAAACAAAACTAATGACGTGTAAATTGTTTATGATGTATTCTGAAATGAGTGGGCCCAGCGCGCTGTCTGGGAGTAATCACAGACACGAGGAAGACATAATCAGGAGGAAATGAATATGAACATAGGCGGAGTGCACTTTGACACGGGCGCTGCAGAGTGGTCTGGAGGCCCGGGATGTAAATGGATGGCGGTTGCAGCGGTTTCGTCTGGCTGGAAAAACGTGCGCCTGCACTCTCAGCCATTTCTGCCGGGTGACAAAAAAAAATGTTGTTTGAATAGCGAATGACTGACACAGATACGAGAAGTATTACTCCATTTCATAAAAGAGCAATCACAATAGCGAGTGAAATGTTATTTGTAAAAGGAAAGGAGGCCTATTGAATTTCCCTCAACCGGCTGCTATTGTACAGTGATTCAATAAACGCACGCCAAGTGTATCATTACAATAAATTTCAATTAGCAGACAGACAGCGGGAGCGCCATTTGAAGATGTTCATGTAAAATGACAGAGAGGTAATCCAAGAGCAATTATGGTACGTTAAACAAAAGTGAGTCTAACTGAATCCACAATTACATTTGCAAAATATAGTTCATTGTTTTAACTCTTAGATGGTTTTTACAATATAAAGAATCATAATCAGTACTGACAGGGTTAGGGACTAGGGTTGGTCTAGAATGTGTGTGTGTTTTTTTTTTTAAACAATCAAACTACCTCATATTTCCCCCTTAATGGACCATACTAGTGATGTTGCATGTTTAGCATAATATCTACAATATGTACATACTTCACGTTTCTGCTAATCTTTTCCCAAAGCAAGCAGTCGTATTTTAGTCCAATATCATTTTTCATCCCTTTTCTCCAGCCACTGGTTTACACTCATTGCACTACGATATGAAAAAGAACTTTCAGAGACTTCAGACTTTCTTCACTGCAGTATTCCATCACTGTAATAAAGTCGTCCACATTAGTTTTCCTAAAAGCAGCAGCACTGTTGGGTTTTGATAACATGAAACTGGGCGGAGCGAAACAGTTCCTCTGCCCGGGAATATAGTCCCCAGGGAGACATTTGCTTTACACAGCCAATTACCAGTTCTGTGGTTTATGAATGATGATGACTTTGTTAGCCACAGAAGCAGAGCATTTAAACCAAAAATTCAAATTTGACAATAGAGGGATTTTGATGCTATGTTGTGAAATCTTTCGTACCCCAGCATGCTTTGCAAAATGGTTTGTTGCAATGTAACATGTGGGTCAGTTGTATTCAAAATCACTGGTATGGTCCTTTAACCCTATAAAGCCTGAACTATGAAAGAATTGACAGAAAATTCCAATTTTTTGATACTGAACCCTTTATTTAGTCCTATAACAAAATGTAAAAAAAATTTAAAAAATTAAAAAAATTAAAAAAAAATGGAATGTGTTATTTGATAATGTGTATCATATATGATACAAATGGCTTCATAGGGTTAAGTATCTTTAAATTTATAAAACCCTTTTTCCATATTGTAGGACGATGTCACATCTGTATTGTGTATTTGCTGTTTGCAGCATCGTTGAAGCTCCATCACACTTATATTGAGTGAAATATTCAAAGCCAAGATGCAGTTGTTTTATGGCTGCAGAATTACATCAAATAGAAAACATCTGGATATCTTGTGCATCATTTTACACAAATTTCCCTAGAATTCTGCAGGACATATCTGGGATCTTTGGAAACCTTGAGATCTCCACCAGAATTTAAAATAAATATCATTTGGTTTGAATGAAGCTCAGCTGCACGGCAATGACAAATCCATCCATGGGTGCTACAGCATTGAAGAGGTTAAAGGCTGGCTTTTAAAGGTTTCTGAAAGTTACGAATTTTGTGCCAATATTCCAACTGCTCAATATTTACCCCAGAATTGTATTCTTGTCAAGGTGGAAAAGATTAACAGCAATTAGAGCAGCATTACACACTAAAACTCCTTTCAAACCTGGGATGAGCAATGCAACAATGCTAATTACACAGTAACAGACAAGAGAGAGTGGTGCATTGTGTTTATGTGGCTTGCAGCTTATGTCTTACAACCACAGCACACCAGTGCTAACAGCCATGATATTACACAGCTGCAAGAAGATTATTGCTGTTATACAGGATTTACAACATCTTGACCGTCATTTTAAAAATAAATCACTTTTGTTGTAATTAAATTATTTTATTGTTGAAAAAATGAGTTCCCATGAGTATATTGCACTCACAATGTAAAGCCTCTTGTCACATCACAGTGCATGATCAGAAAAAATGTGTAATGAAAACATAATATGGCATCCTATAATTGAGCTCAGGTGCTTCATGTAGAAAACCAGAGTAGCACTGATCCAAACCATGGAGCAGCCCACCTCTCCACATTAGAAATTTCCCTTTAAATCAAGACTAAAATCATATCTTTTCTCTTATAATTGAAATTTTATTATGATGTTTTATTGTAATTTTTGCTACAATGTCTTCATTTTGTTCTGTTACAATCTCCTTTGTTTTTGTGTTCTGCTTTCATGTCTACTTGACTGTAACGTGCGGCACTTTGGTCAAGTTGTTTAAAATGTGCTTTAAAAATGAAGTTGACTCTGCTAAATATGTAAGAAATCAAAGCGGATCATATTAAATTATAGGAGCAGGTGATATTTAATGGAAAAAAAGACTGTATGAGCCCTTCTTATTAGGTGGCACATGTAAATTAGACATTAGTAATGTGATGAAAAGTCAGGTTGGGGGGAAAAAGCAATTCTACAGTCTTGGTTTGATCCTAGAGCTGTTCTGAAATTCTCTCCGAAACTATTATTTAGATATTGTGACCATGGAAACAATAGTTAAAGCTATGGTTAAAGCTATCGTGGAAAGGTATATATATACGTGTGTGTGTGTGTGTGTGTGTGTGTGTATATACACGCATACACATATAACACATAAATAGATAAAAGACAGTATCAGCATCATTTATCAATTTATTATGGTGAATGCTTTTCTCATATGTAGCAGCAGTAATGAATGAATGTATAAATGAATAAATTTATGATTTATTCTTGATTGATTTATTTTTGTGTCACACCATCTGAATGGCTCATCCTACATGGGATTACATGACACACAATTACAGCACCATAGACTCCAGGTCACTTAGCGTCATACAGATTTATAACACTCTCAGATACTACAACTATTTAAACTACATACATTTTCTTGGTGACCACGCTTTATCTAAATGTCCTGCAAAGGTAAATGCTTCCCTCCAATCATTTTTCAATTATTTCAGAGTCCTCCAGTAGAAGATCTTCCCTATTTATCTTATTGAGCAAACACTTCCTCAAATCATAATAGAAAGGACAAAAAAAAGTTAAAAAAAAAAAAAAAAAAAAAAGTGTGGCATATTCAACTTCATTCTACACACATAAATGGCAAATCTATGATGGATTCATTTTGTCATTTGCAAAATAACATGTTTCCACATGTAAAGGCAATGTTCTGGGTATTCAGATGAGATTCAGAGTACATCTCACATCATTTTCAGTCCTGAACTCATTTTTAAACAAGCCGTATGTCCTGGGTTTTGTCTTAATCCATGTCTTACATGCCCATTTTCCTTTCAACGGTTTGAATTAGTCCTGAGTTTTTCTTTCAAGAGCCTGATCTCAGGAATAAGGGATGAGTAGTGAATAGTGCAGTGGTGCCTGCTTGTAGTAGTAGTAGTGGTAGCGCCAGCGGTTGCATGGATGGTGGCAGCTGTGGGAGCAAAGCGGGAGCTGTGGCCAGTGCTCCTGCCCACTGTGGGCTCCCTTCAGCGGGCTTGGCTCCCGCCACAGAGGCCCTCCCACCTCCAGCCCACAACCCAACCAGACATGTGGCACCGCAGCTCCTGTGTGATATGTGCAAGACCAAAGCCAGTCCCTGCCAAGGCAGTGCATTACCAGTGCTAATCCCACAGGCTGAAGCAGAGGATCTTACATCAGAGAACAATGGCTCTCCTTCCCGAGTCTGACAGAGACGCGCACACAGCAGAGATTTGTGGAGGTTTAGCGGGGGCTTCAGGGTGCTGCCCGGGAGGGTTTGGGACTGGACAAAGGTAGGAACACACACTGTTTTCAGGGAGAGACAATAAGAATACACTGTGGACAAGAAAAGCCGAGAGTCAAGTCACAATTATTTGCATAGTCCTTTATCACAGCTGCAGTTTCAAAGGGCTTCACAACTGCCGCATTCTGAAAACAATAAGTGAAAATGACACTCCAGAACCTTAGACCCTCAGAGAAGAACAAAGAAAAAAAAAAAGTCCCACAAAAATCTCATTATGGATAAATAAATGGAAGAAGCCTTGGGAAGGGCCATACAGAGAGGGATCCTGCTCCCTGGATGGTCACACAAGATGAACACCTCTTGAGAATTACGTGCCCTGGAATCCATCCACAGACAGTCTGAACGGGGTGAAATCAGCTTATGTTATGCTTGCGTTCTCATCTCTCCATACTCCGCTGCCTGTCTTCATACATGTCTGGAAAATGAATCAAATCTAGATGAATGGTACAGTAGGGGTGGCTCTTTTGAATCCTACGCCATGCTGTAAGATTCAAAATGGAAATCTAGCTTTTTAAAAGGAATCATATGTTTAAGATGAATTGAGTATTTGTTGTTTTCAGCACTGTATAATAGAACATCCTCCTTATTTCACAGGAAATGTATCATGTGTGGCGTTGCCAGAAGCTAATTTACCACGGCGCAGATATCCCGCATTGCCCTACCTGTTTTGATATCGATGTAAATGGCTGTGTTTGAGGCTTGAGGAAACATGATTTCTTCATACAGTCTCTCGGCGCAACAGATGGATTTTCCCCTCCAGGAGCTGAATGAAGAAAAAGAACATTCAATATGTAATTACCTTCCATAGACATCGTCACGGTGTTGTCAAGAATTCAATATGCACCCATGACACTCGCAGTATAGCGCAAAGGAAATAAATGTTTGTTTGGCCTCGTGGAGGAGGGGGGGTGAAAAAACACCTTCGCTGTTCATCATGAGAAGCAGGTCGAACCCCGCCTGATGGTGGGAAACGTCTCCCCACGCCAACAAGTTAATGCCAAAGCCCCCTCCCTTTCAACACACACATTCCCCCACCTGCAAAGTATCTATGCGGCATTTTTAATGGTTGCGTGAGACACGGTCGCAATATTTTTTTTTTTTATTCTTATTAACTGCATGGGTGCAATTTATTTTCCTCTCAGGCGATGGAGGTGGTTGGGAGTGAGGGCGACTCTGGTCGGAGCTGATAAGCTGCTGCTCACACGCAGGCCCGCTGGAGGGACCGGAGTTACCAGGAAGACAATGTCCACTGGGTCAGACACGACACACACGCGCACGCATACATGTATGTGTTTGAATAGCTGTATTTGTGTAGGTTCTCCTCGACTACATTCCTATCCCAACCTCTAACCTTGATCTTAATCCTAAACCTAATCCTAATTCTAATCTTAACCCTCAACAAAGAAGACCAAAATGCCCTGACTTCTGGAGACTTTCCTCATCCCTCCGTCCTTGTTTGGTCCCACATACACCTCCATACACCCGTACATATATGCATGCATGCACGCAAATGTAAATGCACAAACGCACCTGTCCCTTCAAGACTTTATCCTCCCATTAGAACATGTTCATACACCACAGTAATTAACCTTTCTGATGAGCGTGTGAATGATGATGATTACTCTGCATGGCATGTGAGCAACATCACGCGACTTCAATCCACCAAAAAGTCATGATTATTCAATTCTGCGGCGTGTTTGTGTTTACGAGTGGGACGGAAACAGCATCGTAACGATAAGGGAGAAAAACGACACAGTCAGGAGCACAGAGACGTCTATAAACTAAAAGAAGCACTGCACTGTCGGAATATGACAGCCAATCCATCAGAGAAATGGAGGCTCTGTCTAAAGCACCAAGGAGAGAGCGGCTAGAAGTTTTATAAATAGTTGCGCATTTTTAAAGGAAATTGGAAGTTGTCAGACACATGCCATCTGCATTTTTTTTGAGAATCTCTCCAGTAGATGTACTCCTGGAGCATGATTGAAACATCATAGCATACAAAGTGGCAGAGCAGAAAGCCTACCTGGAAACCTCTGGATCTCTTAGTGCTTTAAGATGAGTGTGCTCATGGCCCAGTAACACAGTATCAGGGTGCGAGGGCTAATGAACAAAGGTTGTTTAATCTCGCTTATACCTATCTTTAAAAATTAACCCTTGCATTGTGTATGTATATTTGTTTGTGTTTATGTATTCTCGAATGTCTAGGATATTATTGCTAATCCTCATTCTGCAAGTGGGGCTGGTTTAAGATTCACATTTGGGTTTAGGGTTATAGGACTACTAAGGGATTCTTAAAGGTCCAGTAAAATGAGAATTACATCACTCAATTTCATGGTTTAAATTCAAAGCAAATGAACTTTGGTACAGCGTTGGGTTGTATAGTTACGACGTGATGTGATTCAGCATAAAGGTAAAATCTCCTCATTAGTTGCACCATGCTCCTCTGGGTTGCTAATCCATTGTACTGTATTTCTGTCTTCATTCACTTCCATAGCACAGCAAAACAGCACACAAACACTTAGCACATAAAAGAACCCAAACAAAGTGGAATATGCCAACTTAAAATCAGATTATGCCAATATAGAAAACGACGAGTCCCAGTACCCATTTTTTGAAGAAATTAAATGAGTAGTTTCTTGTTATTTTCCTATTTGAATTGGAAAGTAGATCCAGCAGGTAGAGTCTACAGGAAACTTGCACATAATAGCCTTACGCCAGGAAGAAACTACCTGATATTACTCTAATAACTAATTGGAATTACATGAAAAAAATGGGTACCGGGATTTGTTGTTATCTATAGTGGCATAATCTGATTTGATCATGTTCAATTACATGCTTAAAGTGTTACTTCAGGAGCCATTCAGCACTCTTACTGAAATGACACTAACTATAAGCATTGTGGAAATTTGATTAGCTCCCTTTAAAAAACTCTCCCTCTGGTTGTCAACAGGCTCATACAGATTTTGAGTTTTAATATACTTCTTGGTGTAAATGACATCACATGCAACCAGGTTTAAATGAATGCCAGGACTGGTCGACAGTATACTTATCAAATGCTACATAGCCTCAGAGAGAGTAGCCAGACAGATTTTAGACATGGTGGGCAAACCTCTGTGCCTCCATTTTTACAGGGGCTCATGTTATTATTATTTTTGTTGTTGTTGTTATCCATAGTAGTAGTAGTAGTAGTAGTAGTAGTAGTAGTAGTGGTGGTGGTGGTGGCAGTGGCAGTGGTAGCAGTAATGTTGTTGTTGTATTTATTGATTTATATATTTGTTTATGATTGTGTAATTTTATACCTACAGTGAGTCATTTTATGCCACTCATTGTTCTTTGTACATTATCTTTGGTTTTACCTCTCTCTGTGAGGCACTTTTAATAACAGCCATATAAATAAAGTTATTATTGCAGTCCCTTCCCCAATGTCCCTTCCCTAACAAATCCAGCAGTAAAATAAAAATTCACCTGAGAATCCATGAATGGGTTTGGTGTGTTGGTGCAGAGACTCCACAAACCTGTAACTCATTCTAAGACAATTAAATATAATGACAGCACCAGTTCCTGCCTAGATGAATTCATCAGAATCAAATATGCTTGAGTGTACTTCACACTGAACTGAAAATTGTCAGTGGTCAGTGAAGAAGTTAATATCAGTGGGAGCCACAAACTGAACTTCAAAGATGTATTGCACTGTGTCTAATTCTTGGCGGCCAAAAAAAAAATTAAACTGTCATAGCAGCGACTGATTAAAGTTGACTACTACCGCAAGTGAATGCTAGTCAGCTACGCTTACAAGAGGTAGCCAGAGGGCTCAGACTAAACGCGGCTACATGAAGCTGTATGTTCCCTTTCATCTCACTTATGGCACCAGAGAAAGCAATCCAGACAAGAAGCCCTCTGTGGAAGCTGCACAGTCAAGCCCCTTTGACTTTGGAGCACAGCAGAAATACAAACCTGGGTCAGTCCTCTCGTCCTCAGCATACAATTTCAGTTCATTTCATTCATCTCAGCTCCTCTAGTATTTTGCAAATATTGTCAGAAAAAAACTCTTCATCTATACTTGAAAGGTTGTTGATTTGGTCCTGAACTGTAAAACTGTAACACTGGTCCGGTGGTTTTCAAAGTGGGGTCCTTGAGGGTCTTTCAGAGGATCCTCAGTAAAATGAGAAATAATTTCACTAGAAATTGTTAGAATGTGGAAAATGTATGAAGGATCATTTGAACATTTTCGTCTTTCTGGTTTAATTTCACCACAGTTTGTCAGTGTTCAAGTGTGACATCGAAACAATTTAACCCTGAGCAAATTCACTTGATTTCTTTCAAAAACATGGGGCGAAAAAGGTAACGAGGTAATTAGCAAAAAATTACCAGAACATAAAAAAAAAAAAAAAATGTCTGAAGAAAATACAAGAAGGAACATGAAATTAGAAAACATATTACCAAAAAATGAGGGGAAAAACACTCAAAAAACAGCAAAATAATATTAAAAAAAAAAAACAACAAGAAAAGTAAATTTATAATGATATATTTATAGGTCATATTAGTGATGCTGGATCAGATGTCTTGAGTTTAAATGTTTCTGAAAGGTGTTTCACAAACATTTAATACTTACCTCAAACTGTAATTCCTTATTGAAAGTAAACCTGTGGGTCCAGAACATGAAAACGTTTAAAACCCCTGGTCTACATTTTAGGTTTAGAGATAATAATAGTGAAAGTGACAACTTCCACAAAAGATCCGTACAAACGCAAAAGGTCATTGTCTGTCTGTTATGGGGGTGAACTTATGGAACAAATGTTCTGAAAATGTAAAAACCATTACATTAGCCAGTCTGAAACAACTTTACAAGACTACCTTAATTATGCAGTATACTGTCAAAAAATTGTACGTACATCTTGTATCTCACGAATCCATGCCATGCTTTTTTTTTTTTTTTTTTTTTTTTTTTTTTTTTGCCTTGTCCTTTTGGTGTCTGATGTTTTGGTTGACTAAAAAAATTACCAATTAGTAACAAGTAACTTAGTTAAGTTTGTATTTGTTGACTGAAAGCTGCATCGTTGGTTGACTACTTAGGTAGTAGTTATGTTTGGATTAGCTCATATTGTGTGTAAATGGTTTATTTGTGATAAGGGTAGGTGTTGTAAGCTTTGCTTCAGCCTACACCTTTTCGGTCAGTCCTTGTTTTGATTACTTGTGCATTGTTGTTGATATTTTCTTTTTTTTCTGTTGCTTCTAATTGACCGACATAAATCAATAAATCAATCAACCAAACCCTGGAATCTAAATTTGAATGATTTTAAGTTTAATGAAAGTACAATGAAATTACATATATGTCATTTTGCTGGGGGCCCTTGGAACCATCTCAAAGAGAGCTAGAGCCTCATCAAGGGCCCCTGGAAGTCCTCAGACCCCAATTTGACAACCACCATGTTGGGCAGTAAAAGGAGTTTGCTCTATGTTCATCAAGTGTGTTATCAAATATACTTCAGTCTGAGCTGAAAATTGCTGTTCCTGAAATGCAATGTGTTTTTCTTGCCTCTGAGGTAATTGGTTACCTGTGAACATTATATTGTATTAAGATAACATCGCTGTAACGCAGTGCCAGTGGGGCAGTAATACAATTCAGCAGCAATTTCTGCAGATCCATGGCGGTGGGCTGAAATGTAAAGGCAGTCTCATGAAAGATAAATGCGCAACATGGTGTCACATGATTTACACCATATGAATGGATAAATATTCCAATTTAAATGCAAAATGTTGAAGTGGTGGGAGGCTGTAGATCAATGGAAACATTTTGGTACATTTTACCCCAGGATTCATAAATAACATCCAATGCAATTACTCCTCTTCAAATGAGGTTTTAAACCTTATGTGTCATGCAGCGTCCTTATAGTAATGTTTTTATTTCCTAAACCCTGTGTTATTCTTGCTCTCAATGTAATTGCTTCTGTCCTCTGGCTCATCAAGCTGACTGATATCTGTGGTAGGACAGTTTCTCAAGATCTCAGCGCTTTGCACTGAGCCTGCAAAGCTCCTCCTACCCGTCCTCTAAATCTAAATCAAACCTCAGTAAAATCACCATCTAGTCTTATCATCTGCGGTATTTCATTCTGCCCTGTGGAAGTAATAGCTTGAGGTTAATTTTCAATGTATACTGTATGTTAGTGCACCCCATTTGTCCCCTTCAAGTGACATGGGACTCATTGAATCACAAACCATATTTAGTCCCTGTATGTTCTAATCACAATCTGCCGGATGAAGAGTATGAATATTTATTTGTCCATGCATTGCAAGACCCTCCTTGCATCACTTGAAACAATTTGCTGGAATGCTGCTTGAGCATTGAAAGCTGGAAGCTTGGCAGAAAGACTGTTTTAGGCCAGACTGTAAGGTGATGTCAGCATGTCATGTGCTATAAACCAGAGGACACCAAAGACGTTTGAGAGGCAGACAGTCTAATGTTGGTGAGTTCATCTCTCTCCCTGGATGCAGCGCTCACAAAATTGAAGTTTGGTAGAGTGCTATTTTGTACAGTTGCCCAGGCGTGATAGGAGTCCAACAGAAATAGGCAAAGTAGCACAGCAGTAAGCCCCGCTGCCTCACAGCAAGAAGGTCTGCTGGGAGCTCCAGTTTTCTCCCACAGTCCACAGACATGCAGGTCAGGTGAACAGGAGTTACGTAATTGGACCTAGGTGTGAACATGTCTGTGTGCCTGCCCCGCGACGCATTCACGACTTGTCCCGGTTGTTTCCCTGCCTTACGCCCAATGAGTGCTGGGACAGGCTCCAGCACCCCACAACAATAATTAGGATTAAGCGGCTTGGAAAATGAATGAATGAAGGGTGGTGAAATATCCTCTGTGCTCCCCTGGGTCGCTAATCCACAATACTATATTTCCATCTCTCCATTCACTTTCATAGTATGGCAAAAGCAGTTCCAAAATAACACTTTCAGCACATAAACAAATGTGAGCAAATATGCCAATATTAAAATACAAACAAACAAAAAATGCCATGTAAGTTCAATTTTATGTGAAAGTAAGTCACACTTGATAAAATAATAAATAAAATAAATAAAATTGTTCTGGTACAAGGGTGCTATGTGGAAGCTCTCTTAAGATGCTGCCTGCCGGATCTACTTTCCATTTCAAATAGGAAAATAACAAAACAGCCAGTGTATAAAACAACAAGCGGCGGTACCCTTTTTTTTCCATGTACACTGCCTACCGGATCTACTTTCCAATGCAAATAGGAAAGTAACAAGAACCAAGCTGTTTAATTTCCTCAAAACATGGGAACTGGGACATGTTGTTTTTTATATTGGCATAATCTGCTTTGTCCATGTTTGTTTATGCACTAATAATGTTATTTGGGGATCTTTTTGCCACACTATGGAAGTGAGAGGAGTGATAGAAAAACAGTAATGTGGATTAGCATCTCAGGGAAGCACAGAGCAACTAATGAGGAGATTTCACCACCATGTGGACTCATATTGTGCCTAGGACCATTCTGGTGTTTTTTTGCATGTTTGTATTTGATGTCTGTATTTTTTTGCCTTCGGTCATTCAAGAGATAAACCTGAAATTTTTTTGCTACTCTGACATTTATGTCAGAAGTAAGAAGTCATAGATGACAAATTTTACTTGGTGAAAAAATATATATTAAATTCAGGTTATTGTGCAGGTTTGTAAATGCAACAAAGAAGAATGGTGCATTTGTGTTCCAGTGATAAAAAAGTGGATTTCCCTCATATAGCCAGAAATCCAAATCACGTTTCACAATGTTTGTGTTTTCTTTGTTTCCTGGGTTTGATTTTATGTCTAAATAGCTCTGCTTTCTGGAAGCCAACTTTGAAGTCCCGGGTGTCACAGCTTCCCAGCGGCATGTGAACACACCAGAAATTATGTAGACTTTTCAATTCAGTGGGGGCAATGGAATGAATTATCTCACAATCATGAAGTAACTTTGACAAAAATATACCCGGGCAGGATGCTCACTGTGATGAATTACCTGTCGCAAACAGGTTTCAAGTCTCTGCAGGTTGATTTTCATACCACACTGAAATGAATGGAAACAAGTACCTGCCTAAAAGGTTGGAAAAATGCATTCAAACATCTAAAACACTACAGTGTACTGTGGATGCAAAGTGTACATGAAATTTAGTAAATGAACTGAAACATGCAAAATCATCAGGTATCATCTGCGGAGTAATTTCCATCCCCGTGTGCACACAAACATGTGTGCTCATACACACATGTACACACATGGTGGTGAAATCTCCTTATTAGTTGCTCCGTGCTCCTTTGGACTGCTAATCCACAACATATCTGTGCATTCACTTCCATAGCAAAGCAGCTCTAAGAGTAAGCCTTTCAGCACAAGAAAAAAAATGCAAACAAAGAAGATTATGTGAATATAAAAAACAACAAGTCCCAGTATCCTCTTGTTTTTTGTGTAGTTATAATTATTTGTGAAAGTATTATCAGGTCGTTTCTTCCTGGCGCAAGACTACTATGTGGAGATTTCCTGCTGACGCTAATTGCCAGATCTACTTAATAGAAATATTAGGAAAAGAGAAGTTTAATTTTCTTAAAAAATGGGTACCAGAAGTTGTTGCTGTTTATATTGGCATTTGTTTGCATTTGTTTGTATACTAAGAATGTTATTTGAGTCCAGGCAAGCAGTCCAGGGAAGCACGGAGCAGCTGCTGGGGACCTACAGCATCTCTAAGAGTGAGGATGGGATGTTATTCTTCTCTGTCCCTTGTCCTGTTAGACAAAATCATTTTCTACTTTCCAAAAAAAAAAAAAAAGTGTCTGACAAGACAAGTATATTTTTAAATAAAAATCTTGCCTGTCACTTTAAGATGCTATTCTTAGGTTCAGATGCTTGCTCAGGATGGTCCTCATTCACAGATGACATCTTCAGGAATCCCAGTAGATGCCAAAACCACCTACTTGGCTGACCCTGGCTCTGCTACAGCTGAATGGAACAGAGCCTTCTTTAATGATCACTAACTCCAGTGTTTACCTGCTATTTCCTGTCAAAATGGCTGCTGTGGAAAAGGTCTTTTGTCTGTACTCTTGTTCAACTGGCCATGAGGCAATTTTTTTTTCACAAAAAAAAGTAATAAAATATTAAAATAAAATTTAAAAAAAGATAGTACTATGGTTATCACACTTACCCTTAAGTTCCTTTGTAAGATTTCATGTCACTGAACATTTGTCTAATTTCAATATTTAATATTTACTGCAATTTTGATTAACTTTCAAATTTGATTAATTTGAAATTGTGTGCTTTATTTTGGAAATCAGAAAATATCAGTGGAAATGTATTCTTCATATTTAAAAAAAAAAAAAAAAAAAGTAATAATATTACTTATGTGATTTTATCTTTTGGCTAATTTTAATACATTTAATATGCAATTTTAATTATTTTTTCAATTTTTGCTTTATTTTGTTCATCAGTATTAGAGAGATATTTGGTGGTGATTCATTCTTTGTATTTTTTAAATAAAAAATAGCTATTTTAATCAATGTTTGTGTTATTTCATAATCAATCAGTGCTATAGCAAAATCTTGTTAATACCATGGTTAGAAGTATGGTTGTAATAGGTACAATAAAGGGCCATTTCTTTTCTTTTTTTTTTCTTTTTCTTTAAAACAACAAAACAAAACAAGCCAAGACAAGCCAAAAAAAAACTATTTTTTAAATTAATTAAAATCATGAATTTTCATCAGGCTGAGAATGTGTTATGGTTGTGAAAGAGCTCAGGGTGTGTGATTCTGTTAAATGAACACAGAGACTTTATCAGACTGACCTCAGCCATTTCAGAGCCACTTCTTGTCACTTCTTTCTCAGCCAATATCTGGCCTCATCACGCATAATGTGTGGAACAAAGCAGAGCAGAAGAGAAAACAATGACAATGCTGATAGTAATGATGACAGCGATGGCAACCATGATATCCCCAAAGTGTTTTGATACAAGCCGATAAAAAACTAGCGCTTTCTAGTACAATCCAGTGCCATTTGTCATCAAGCAAGGACAGTTGTAATCATCCCTTTCGCTTGCCTGCCCCATCAGTCTTCCCCTTACCGTGTATCAGGATCAATCTAGGCTCATTTATTTTAATCGTCTCCTGTTTGCTAAACTGGCAAAGTCAAAGGAGGACAGTAGAAACAAATATCACGCTGAAAATGAGCCAATGCCAGTATATATTCATTACATCTTTCTAAACTCGGAACTTTTCCAGCTGTTCAGGAATCCAGAGGAAAATTTGCTCGGGGTTATTGCATTAAAAAAAGACATTATAATTCAGCAGGGAATTTATAGAGGATCATTTGCCACAGAATACAATATGAAGCAGTTCTAGAGCGAAATTGTTTTTGATGCTGCTGGACAATTCCAGTTTAGGACTCATACAAACATCTATGACCTGGATAAGAACACTGCAGGGTTTGGATTGTACAATACCTTGTGTAACTTTGATAACAGGACTCAGAATATCCTCCTAAAGCGCTGCTCCCACAGTGTGATAGACTATTAGATTCAAACACATTGCTACCATACTGCATTCCCCAAATGGTTATTTGATAACAGCCAGAGTGGCAAACCCTCTCTTTTAACCCTTTGAACACTGAGCAAATCCACTTCATTTCTTTCAGAAACACAGGGGGGGGAAAAGGCAATAAGCATATTAATGCTCAAGAAATGACCCAAAAAAATAAGCTGGAAAAAAAAAAAAAAAAAAAAAGAAATAAAATAAAAGATATAAAAATACCTGAAAATTAACAGAAAGAAAAGAAGAACTTATTAAACCTAGTAAATTATTAAAAATAAGCTGAACCTTTACTGGAAAAAATGTTAAATTATGTATTTAAAATGAATATTAAAAGACAAAAACAAAAAAAAGTCTCAGAGGCTTGAGTTTTAGAGGGTTAATGTTGTTCTGTGCTCAGATTTGTGAGCAGGGCACACCGTAAACCCCTTACAGTTTTAATATTACAGTTTCACCAATATGGGATTTTCAAGCCCATCATGATTGCAGCATGCCGGGAGCAAAACTACTGAGAGCTCTTGTGCATCGTCCCAGGACCTGGCTTTGTAAAGCATGCAATAGTGCATCCAATCCAATACTTATACAAGATTTGACAAAGGAATGTTATTATGGTTTCCTAAATATATTCTTTCAAACCAGATAAGTTGTGGTACCTCTCAACATGTACAATACACAGTATACAAAAATCCTCTATGAAGGGTGAGTAGCTTTAGTCCTCTGTCCTGTTGTCCAACTGCAGGGCTTCTCAGACTTTTTCATGCTCTGAAGTTGACTTTCATTAAGCCAGAGATCCCCTGTCTGAAATGAGTTTGCCTTGCACTCCAAAAAATGTTACTTTGATAAAACTTTTTAAAAAATGAGGCAACATTTTCCAAGCGTTTTTTTTTTAAGTTGGGTGAACTTCTGCATATTCTGAGTTGGTTAAACTTACTAATACATGTTTGGCTGTAAGTGAAAAAATGTAGTACATCTTAGATTAAATTAAGTATAATTTAAGCAAAACAGTGGAAGAATTACATCAGCCTATACAACTTTACTGTTTTAACATTAGGTCTTTGATGAGAAAAAGTATTATTTTTTTTTTGTATTAAGTATCAAAATGTTTCTATGCCAAAGCTTATCAGTGTGCAGACCTTACTCCTTTGTGGCATGTGTTAAACATTTTTTTGTCTTGCATCTGAAAAATTTGCCTGATGTGTTTCACACGTGGTCCTTCCTTTGGAAAAAGATTATTATTAAATTAGCAAAGAATTAGTGGAGCATTGCTTAAAATAAATCTGCTAAATAAGAAAAAGAAAGAAAGACAATTACCCGAACATTCTCAAGAAAAGCATCTGAACTGGAGTGTGTGTACCTGACCAGGGCCGGGTTTGAACAAATTTTAGAAATTATGATTGGGTTCGGATCAGGTTCAGTCATGTGTTATTTTAGTGAAACTCTAGTGTAAAAAAAAAAAAAAAATTAAAAAAAAAGGATGGACCTACTGTCTGTTCCGGACAACTTCCTGTATAGTTCTGTAATTTACATGACGACGCTGAAGGCAACACGTAAGCTGTTTAAATGTAACCTAGGGATAGAGGACAAGCAAAATCTCAGGCTTGGGTTGCATTCAGACAGGTTCGGGTCGTGCTCAGTTACTATGCTCCTGTCTGGGCTCGGGTACAGACTTTCATGCCTTTCACAAACATTGAAACAATTCCTCGTTTTCCTAAGGGCCCCTCGGAAGACCCTCAAGAACTCCTGGGGGTCCCCAGACCCCACTTTGCAAACCGCTCTCATGCTATAGAATGGTGGTGATTGTCAGGCCTGTTTTAAAGCTGGCACATACTGCTAATCTGCATTCAACTTAATGTGACTGGGCTCTGTCGCTGCCTTTGATTTAGCTACTTCAAAGTCCTGTCTCATGGGATTTCCATAATTTTGTCCACTTTCTACTATGATTGCCTCTCTCTCTGTCTCTCTCTCTCTCTCTCTCTCTCTCTCTCTCTCTCTCTCTTTCTCTCTCTCTCTGTGTGTGTGTGTGTGTGTGTGTGTGTGTGTGTCTTTCAGTCTCTGTCTCTCTCACTTCAGTTCAGTAAGCTTTAATTGGCATAACATGTATGTGTACTGCATGTATTCCCAAAGCAGACAACAATAAATCAATAAAGACAACAAATGCAGAAAAGAACAATATAAGGTCCATATTAATATCAAATATATTACGGATCAGTCTTCCTCACATTGAATTATGTGAACAGGACAACTTCCATTATTACAATTGCATACACACAAAAAATATTTTGAACCTAATTTATAGGTTATAGTAGACATATTTTTTATTACTCTTATAGAGTATTCAAAGGTTTTTCTTTTCTTATATTCTTTATGTTGATCCACTTTTTGTTACTTGTGATTATTTTTTAAGATATATGTTTATATTTTATATGATTCAAGATTTCAAGAGGTTTATTTGTCACATGCATGACTGTACATGTACAGCAGCAGTGAAATGAGATTGCAACTTCTCCAGCAACTGTGCAAGTAAAATAAAAGAAGTAATAAACAGATTAGATTAGATTAGATTAAATTAAATTAGATTAGATTAGATTAGATTAGATTAGATGAAACTTCTATTTTCTATTTACAGGAGAGGAAAAAAGTTAAAAATAATAATTAAAAACATAAAATACAATAAATAAATAAATAAATAAGAGGTATATTTTGTGTCATCATATGTTGCAGCCTGATGCTACAATCATTTAAATTCATTTTTTCTCTCATTAATCTACACTCAGTTTCCCATAATGACAAAGTGAAAACAGAATTTTAGATTTTTTTGCAAATGTATTAAAAAGGAAAAACTGAACTCACACTGACATGTATTCAGACCTTTTGCAACAACACTTGAAATTTAGCTCAGGTGCCTCCCGTTTCTCTTGATCATTACTGAGATGTTGCTACACCTTGATTAGAGTCCACCTGTGGTAAATTAAATTGATTTGGACATGATTTTGAAAGGCACACTCCTCTCTATAGAAGGCCTCACAGCTGACGATGCATATCAGAGCAAAAACCAAGACATGAGGTCAAAGGAACTGCCTGCAGAGCTCAGAGACAGATTTGTTGCAAGGCGCAGATCTGGGAAAAGCTACAAAAAAAAAAAAAAAAAAAAAATCTGCTGCACTGAAGGTTCCCAAGAGCACAGTGGCCTCCATAATTCTCAAATGGAAGAAGTTTGCCACAACCAGGACTCTTCTAAGAGCTGGTCACCGGGCCAAACTGAGCAATGGTGGGAGGAGGGCCTTAGTAAGAAAGGTTACCAAGAACCTCCAGAGATCCTGTGTGGAGATGGGACAAAGTTCCAACACCACTGTGTCCCTCCTCTGATCTGGGCTTTATGGCAGAGTGGCTGGATGGAAGCCTCTCCTCAGTGAAAAACACATGAAAGCAGCTTGGAGTTTGTAAAAAAGCACCTGAAGGACTCTCAGACTGTGAGAAACAAGATTCTCTGGTCTGATGAAACCAAGATTGAATTGTGTGGCCTCAATTCAACAGTGAAGCATGGTGGTGGCAGCATCATGCTGTGGGGCTGTTTTTCAGCAGCAGGGACTGGGAGACTGGTCAGGGTTGAAGGAAAGCTGAATGGAGCAAAGTACAGAGATATCCTCAATGAAAACCTGTTCCACAGCACTCAGGACCTCAGACTGGGCCGAAGGTTCACCTTCCAACATGACAGTGACCCTAAGCACACAGCCAAGACAACACAGGAGTGGCTTAGGGACAACTCTGTGAATGTCTTGGAGAGGCCCAGCCAGAGCCCTTACTTGAACCCTATCCAACATCTCTGCAGAGACCTGAAAATGGCTGTCCACCGACAGTCCCCATCTAATCTGACCGAGCTCGAGAGGATTCGCAAAGAACGAGTGTAGTAAGAATAAGACTTTAAATTAATGAGAGAAAAAATTAATTGTGTCCAAACTTTTGGCCTGTACTGTATGTGTATTATATATATAAACTAGGCAAAAAAAAGTTCTGCACCGCTTTTTCAGTCTATAATTTCTCCCCTTTATTTATACCCAATAGTGTTGTATCTTATACCGTTGTAAAGCCTGATTCTTCCTCTTTCCTCTTTCCAGATACAACTTGTAAGGATCCTGCATTTCTGGAATGAGTGACACTGGTAATTGTGTGGGAAGCAACCATTTTTTTTTTTTTTTTTTTTTTTGTCCTTTCAGTCAATCAAAATTCCCTTCTATTCAGTGTTCTTCTGTTGGTGTACTCACAGGTGTACCTAACTGGCACTTAATTGACAGCATATGGCAAAATGAGAAAATGAATAAAATATTGTGCTTCCCACCTGTTTAGCTGTGTTGCCTCATCCTTACAGTTATACCCTATTGTAAAGGGGACTGACATTCCAACAGTATAACTCACAAATCCAATTGGTCCTCTCACAGGGGAGAAATGATCAACTGAAAACACACTCAATGGGATTTTGCTCCCCTCAAAAAGGGGGGGAGGGGACATGTTTAGCCATGTTGGTCATACCAATCGATTGACAATCCTTACAACTTATTTCTCATTGAAAAGGGGACTAATCAGGCTTTCTAATCGTATAAAAGACAACACCAATCGGTATTGTTAAATGTGAGAAATGATCAACTGAAAAAATATTGCAGGGGATTTTCTTAAAAAAAAAAAAAATTGGTTGCTTCCCATACAATTACTGGTGTCACTCATTCCAGAAATGCAGGATCCTTACAAGTTGTATCTTATTGGAAAGAGGACGAATCAGGCTTTACAACGGTATGAGATACAACACTATTGGGTATAAATAAAGGGGAGAAATTATAGACTGAAAAAGCGGTGCAGAACTTTTTTTTGCCTAGTTTATATATATATAATACACATACAGTACAGGCCAAAAGTTTGGACACACCTTCTCATTCAATGCGTTTTCTTTATTTTCATGACTATTTACATTGTAGATTCTAACTGAAGGAATCAAAACTATGAATGAACACGTGGAGTTATGTACTTAACAAAAAAAGGTGAAATAATTGAAAACATGTTTTATATTCTAGTTTCTTCAAAATAGCCACCCTTTGCTCTGATTACTGCTTTGCACACTCTTGGCATTCTCTCCATGAGCTTCAAGAGGTAGTCACCTGAAATGGTTTTCCAACAGTCTTGAAGGAGTTCCCAGAGGTGTTTAGCACTTGTTGGCCCCTTTGCCTTCACTCTGTGGTCCAGCTCACCCCAAACCATCTGGATTGGGTTCAGGTCCGGTGACTGTGGAGGCCAGGTCATCTGCCGCAGCACTCCATCACTCTCCTTCTTGGTCAAATAGCCCTTACACAGCCTGGAGGTGTGTTTGGGCTCATTGTCCTGTTGAAAAATAAATGATGGTCCAACTAAACGCAAACCGGATGGGATGGCATGTCGCTGCAGGATGCTGTGGTAGCCATGCTGGTTCAGTGTGCCTTCAATTTTGAATAAATCCCCAACAGTGTCACCAGCAAAACACCCCCACACCATCACACCTCCTCCTCCATGGTTCACAGTGGGAACCAGGCATGTGGAATCCATCCGTTCACCTTTTCTGCGTCTCACAAAGTCACGGCGGTTGGAACCAAAGATCTCAAATTTGGACTCATCAGACCAAAGCACAGATTTCCACTGGTCTAATGTCCATTCCTTGTGTTTCTTGGCCCAAACAAATCTCTTCTGTTTGTTGCCTCTCCTTAGCAGTGGTTTCCTAGCAGCTATTTGACCATGAAGGCCTGATTGGTGCAGTCTCCTCTTAACAGTTGTTCTAGAGATGGGTCTGCTGCTAGAACTCTGTGTGGCATTTATCTGGTCTCTGATCTGAGCTGCTGTTAACTTGCGATTTCTGAGGCTGGTGACTCGGATGAACTTGTCCTCAGAAGCAGAGGTGACTCTTGATCTTCCTTTCCTGGGTCGGTCCTCATGTGTGCCAGTTTCGTTGTAGCGCTTGATGGTTTTTGCGACTCCACTTGGGGACACATTTAAAGTTTTTGCAATTTTCCGGACTGACTGACCTTCATTTCTTAAAGTAATGATGGCCACTCGTTTTTCTTTAGTTAGCTGATTGGTTCTTGCCATAATATGAATTTTAACAGTTGTCCAATAGGGCTGTCGGCTGTGTAGTAACCTGACTTCTGCACAACACAACTGATGGTCCCAACCCCATTGATAAAGCAAGAAATTCCACTAATTAACCCTGATAAGGCACACCTGTGAAGTGAAAACCATTTCAGGTGACTACCTCTTGAAGCTCATCGAGAGAATGCCAAGAGTGTGCAAAGCAGTAATCAGAGCAAAGGGTGGCTATTTTGAAGAAACTAGAATATAAAACATGTTTTCAGTTATTACATAACTCCACGTGTTCATTCATAGTTTTGATGCCTTCAGTGAGAATCTACAATGTAAATAGTCATGAAAATAAAGAAAACGCATTGAATGAGAAGGTGTGTCCAAACTTTTGGCCTGTACTGTACATGCATCTGAATCATTAATGCATATGTATTGTATTTAAAAGATACAAAATGAAAGCATGTCATTCATGTTGTACTAACACGGTGGTGTACTAAAAGACAGGGCACATGACATAATACAGTGCTGTGTCTTTTTTTAGTTGAATGTATTTCTTTAGTCATCTGGCAGGCGGTTACAAATTTAGCAACGAGAATTGCACATTTTCAGCTCCTGAGAGAGCGGAAAAATCCAGGCTTCAAACCTGCAATATATACGCAAGCCCTCTGGTATAGTATTGTTTTTGAAAAATGAAAAATGCATATAATTGCCCATAATTGCACCTTTAGGGGTCCAGCAGCTTGTCACTGGGGCAGGACCCTCTAAGGTGCAGCTTTTGTCCCCTTGACAGCAGGAATCCTCAAATCTACAAAACTGATTTCATGTCAAGGCCACTCAACCACAACCTATGAGTTCAAATCTACCTGAAATCAACCTGATGCCTTTGATATTCTTTTATTTAGGTATTTGTTTATATATTTATTGATTCATTCATTTACTTATTTATTAATTCATTGTATTTGGCCCAACAAATGCTGTCTCCCGATAATGTACCTTAACACTTAACACAGCCTTTTACTGCTTGGGAACATACACTCAGTGGCCACTTTATCAATCTAATGCTGTTCAGTGCAACAGCTCTGCCAAAAATTTTAGCTTTTAAGAAAGTTGGTAATGTTCAGTTTTTGTTGACATTGTGGAATATGTGTCAAAATATTTTCTCTGTTTATTATTGAGGTTGTAGTTTGCAGAGGTCTTGGACTGAACTACATTATATTGAGGGGTGTTTCTACTTTTTTGTCCTCCGTGTTAATGTAAATGGGGGGACAGAATAGTGGAAATAGCTCTCAGTAAAATGCAGTCCAGTCCAGCAGCAGCACTAACTATGAGCTCAGTGCCAAACATAGAAGTGAATGAACACCTCTATTACTGTGACAGCAAGAAAAGCTGAACATTACAGGCAGCAGGAAAGGAAAATTTAAAGGAAACTTTATGGCAGAACAGTTGGATTGAATTGGATTTGATTACAGGTGTCTAATCAAGTGGCCACTGAGTGTGTATCTACCTTTTTGGTTCTGAAAATGTTCACGTAATTACCTTGCGGTCCAATAATTAGCCCTAGGAGGTGCATTTGTGTCGACTGCACCTTGAGGGACAGAAATTGTTTCCTGCTGTACTCCTGTTTCAGACAGTGTGCTGAGTCCTTGCTGGTCAGTTTTGATGGACTTCAAATACATATTACATTTGTTTGTTTGTTTTTTTTTGTTGTTGTTTTTGCTTTTTTTTTTTTGTTAATTTGAGATGGGGTGTCAAATATGGGTGCCCAGACCTCACTCCCATATAATTCATATGTTGATAGAGAATTGATAGAGGTTTTCACAGGTATACTGCTCAAATCTGTTTTTGATTGCCTAAAATGCTTATCTTATTTTTTTTCACCTAATACATTTGCAGCCAAACCAAAACTTCCCAATTCTTGTTATGTTTTTTTTTTTTTTTTTTTTTTTTGACAAAGGTTAGGTTTTAATACACTGATAAGACCTGTGAATAATTAAGTCTCAGCTCCTACTTACAAGGATCTGATTTTTTGGTGTCGGAGATAATACTTAATAATTCCTAAAGTTGTTGTTTCCTGAGTGAGGCACGTTCATCTAACATCCTTTGCCCTTTTTTTTCCTTTCTTTTTTTCCCCTGACTAGTTTTTCCATTCAGTAGTGCAGTTCTCACCATCTCCATTCAGCTCATATGGTGCTGTTTGGAAGCAGGTCAGCATGGTTACACTCTGCTTTGATTGATATTTATTTAAACTCCTCCAGCTATCCTGCTATTCCCATTCAATTTGTATGCTTTATCTATCAACCTGTCTGTCTGTCTGTCTGTCTGTCTGTCTGTCTATCTGTCTCTGTTTATCTATCTATCTCAGAAAAGAATAGAAAAGAATAGAACACAATAATTTCTTCCTCGTTTAACAACAGATAACGTAAAGATAACTTCATCATCTGCGTTGCACCAAATATGTCCAGTCATCACCATGGTAACAACATCCAGTCGTCTGCACGCTACGTCACTGTTGTGTGTTTTCCGTTGTCCACTTAACATGCTGCTAAGGGGAGAGCTGTCTTGTTCCCTGTAGTATAAACGACACAAAACAGATAAAGTGAGTGTTGCTTTTCACGTTATCATTTTCGTTGAGAAGGTGCTCGGTTTGAATCCTTAGAAACTGTCCTCACAGCGACGCAACAGCCTTATTAGCAGACTCGAGCTAATGCTGGTTAGCAGTTAGCCGCTAGCGCTAGCCCAGCTAGCTACGGTTAGCAGCCCATGTTGCTAACAGTGCTAGCTATGTGGCTTATTTCGCTGTTTGGCATTATTCTCAGCCTGGTCTGTGTATTTTTCTGTAATCTTTTATCTTTAGCAATGTGAAGGGCACTGTAACAACGTGCAATGTGTTTAACGTGATAGCCGTGTAAATAAAGTCCATGTGACGTGCAATACTGTCAATGCTAAGCTAACATTAGCTACGTGTGTCTGGTTTGTGACACAGCTGCAGCTGATAGCGAAACACAAACCCAGTTGTCGCTACGATAATTCTACAGAATTAATTGTGACTTTCTATGTTGAAGGTTGTTGAGGTGAGAGTGTGCAGTTGGCTTTTGGCCGATAGAGCAAGCCATGGTCGCGACAGTGTGCAGTCTTTGTTTTAGCTGCCAAGACACACATGCTGCTCTTTGTTTGCTAGCTGCTCATTAATCACAAACACGCACTATGGGTTGTTGGGTTGTTGAGCTGTAGACTGATGTGAAGATCAGGTACAGTCTTACTCTCAGAGTTAGTTACCTGCTATTCATTAAAACCCAAACTCATGAACATATTGTTTAGTAATAAAACGGGGGACTTTGTTGCAGCTATTGGTGATGCAGATTAACCACTGGCATCAACAAAATCAACTCTGTTTCCAGAAGATAAAAATTGCAGCAGTGCATTATATGTATTATATGATGCATCATTTTGATGCACCTTAATGTAGCTCAACAATTTTGGTCAATAAAGTAGGGCTGGGACAATGTGCTTATTTCACGATTCGATACTATCACAGTATTTGGGTGCTGATTAGATATGCTTTGTGATTTGTAAGTATGTATCATTTTTCCCCTGCCCCTACTATAAAGGTTATTAACTCAGAAACAATGGAAATGAAAAGATAACGAGGTAAACAGTTTTTATTCTCTAATACATCTTTGGTTACTGCCTTGGCTAAATACTGAATATTTTTGACAGTCCTAAATGTCACACAAGCTGCGAGGTCACAGCTCATTTTGATCAAAGTGCCATCTGTGATAGAATTAGCGTTTTAGGATAATCTAGGCCTAATGAAATGTGCTGCATTTTATAGACGTTAAGGTTACTTTGTGGTGACATGGCGATGTATGTCAGTAGCCAATAGGACGTGCCCCTGAAAAGGACAAGATGACTTTTTTTTTTTTTGCCTCAGTTTTTTTTTTTCTCTCTCTCAAATTTGTGTTTTTGCTTGATACTGAAGAAGTTTTGTTTGCTCTTTTTGGCACAAATCTGGTGTCATAGATTTAAGAGCACTAATAAATAGGATTAAAGCTTGAAGCTAACAGTATCTCAGTAGCACTAGTCAGTGCTGTGCCCCCTAAAAACCAAAATGTCACGTTTGATCAAAACCCCCAAAATAGGACTAGATCACACTTCAGATCCAGTCAGCCGTGTTTCCTTATCTACTCAGCTATTTCTGTGAATATTGAACTGTAGTTGAAACTGTATTTTCCTCAAAGTAGCGCTGACTGATGTGGGAATAATTTTTGGTTTGATTGTTTTGGTTTTAATTTATTCTGTGCCTGAGAAATTGTTTTAAAAAATGTGTGGGCCACCACTTTTTTAAACTGCTCCATATGATCCTGTCCTTTCTTCTTCCCTGTCTGCTCATCTGCTGCTCCTTCTTTATCATGTGGCCACTGTGATGCTGTTACAATTGGCCGTGTAGTTCAATGTTTCTTGCATTATCCAATGTATTACATAGTTCAGGACAGCTTGGCTGCTAAGCAGAGGATAGACACAGCAGGAGCCAGATGTACTTTCTCTGTCTTGTTAGTTAGGTCTGTTGCATTAGATACACGCCCAGTCAACAATCACACACATAGCATAGCACATTCCAGAAACAAGGCATGGACAGTGGTTGGCCTGTCCATGTCCGGGTAACTGGCCAATTATTCTCGGTTGCGTTTAAGTCCAACCTTTGTACGGTGCAGGCCCAAGCCCAAGAACATAAATGTGTATCATTTCCTGATATCGGGGCGCTTTCTGACTGAGATCCTGCGGGAGCTCTGTCACACTGAGACCAGCGCTGCTTTGCTTTATATGTGACCATAATAAATATTGCATCAGAAAATTGAAGACTGACTCCGGTCTGTTCTTGGGCTTTCAACAAAAGAATCGGGAGCTAACAATGCCGTGAACCAATATGTTGGGTTACCCATAGACTCTTTTCCATGTTGGGCAGTTTTCCATGGTTTTCCATGGTTGGATTGCATCATTTCAGGCTCCTTAACTGTTGTGCTGTTCAGGTTAGGACTTGGACGTACTAGGGCTGGACAAAATGAACACACTCAGATAACACAATATTGTAGGGATGACTGTTGATGTTTTTATAAGGTATTTACATACACAAGATTTTTATTACTAATTCATCAGTAACGTGTATGTGATAATGGAACAGCTAGAACAGTCTAGTAATTTCAGAAATTGACTTTTCTTTAATGCAGACTTGAATTAAAACAGTATTTCCTCTGCATTCAATTAGCAGTGGTGCGCCACCACGCAAGGAAATTACCAGCACGGCAAGAGAAAATGTGAAATTAAAGTCCCCCTTCACTCAAAAAATCTGTTTTTCTTATGTTTCTGTCTCCTAAAATATCTGACCTTGACTGTACAGACTTGTATCTGCGCAAAGTTTGTCACTAGAGAGTTGTTTTCATAATCCTCTGTTGAAGGTGGAAGTGTATGTGTGTGTGTGTGTGTGTGTGTGTGTGTGTGTGTGTGTGTGTGTGTGTGTGAGTGATCACACCCCTAAAATCTAAGATTCAGACGTACCCTGGGCCTGCTGGATTTGCTATGTCACAAATCCCACAGCCAGTCATGTCTGTCATTAGCACCAGCCCCACCTGTCTCTTGAGTGTTTTATTTTCAAAAAAATCAACAAGACCAACTGGAAATTTCTGTTTCACATGAACAATATTACTGTACCTAGGAGATTTGCTGAGAAAACATTTTGTTTTCATGGTTACATTTTCAAATATGGTACAATTCCTGTGACTGTCATGTACAACACTTCTGTGTCTTGTGAACAGAACTCTGGTTATGAGCTCGTGTGCCAGCAGATGAGATGTATTCAGAGATCTGCACATTTTTAATCAGAAATGGATGTAACGCTTTAGAGTTACATTTAAGCAGTTTTACGGTAGTAAGGGATGTTTTTTCATGGAAAAAAGAATACATAAGTTATTATCAATAAATATGTAATATGGTGATCAGAGAACTGAAAATGGTTCAAGGGGGACTTTAAAATGACCATTGTAATTTAGTCTTACTATTATCTGAACTAGTCCAAATGTAATAGTAAGTAATGATTACATTTTCATGAAAACAACATTTCAAACCTCAACTTGAAACATAAACCCAAAAAGCTTCTGATATTGGACAAAACTTGAATTAGTCTAGCACCCCAAAGCACCATGCATAAAATAACAGAGGAAGCACGGCTTTAAAACCAGGAGAAGACAATACTTATGCCATTTTACAGTATTACAATATCCAAAATCCCAGACATTAAGCGATCTGTATCACAGTATTGATATAATATTGATACATTGCTCTGAAAAACTCCAGTGACAACAGCAGCTGGCTAGCAGCTGAATCTTATATATGTAACGCAACACTTGCTGCTGGGTTTCAGTCTTTTAGCTGATGAACTTGAGGATCTAGAACTGTGTATACCATAAACTTGTTCAAAACAGTATTCTAATGGTTGGTCAGCTGCACTTCTATAGTGCCAGGAGTGCAGGTTTCTGATTGAAGCCACCAACTGAAATGAAAATGTGTGACTTGTCTGCCATACATCTTAAAAAGCCAGGTTTGTTTCAGTACATCAGAAATGATGTACTTGTCTGGTATTTGCCAACTGATAGCTGATGTGAAATGGATTTTGTAGTACTATTTACTGGCTGAATGGAATTTTCAGAAGCTCCTGTTTGCCATATTGCAGGATCAGTTAGAGCATGACTGTTAGCCTGGTGCTCAGACTAACCAATAAGAGTGCAGCACAGTTACCACACCTAGTAAAAATCAATTGTAAATTGCCATAATATAGTCAGACTTGGTTCACTGATAGAAAACAGTTTTATAGACAAAGTATTGGGGAATTTGGATTTTTTTTTTTTATAAAAGATGGCCATTTTTGTGTTGAGACTCAAACTGTATTTAGGACCTGAAGATAATCAAGGCACCTCAAATAGGTCAGACATTTGAAGATGCAGATTTTTTTCCCAGGTGTTTTTTTTTTTTTTTCTGGGTGGTAATAATAATAATTGCGTTTCCACATTAATTCCATTCCACTGAAGTTCTTCTCCTTTTTTAGTGGACCGTGGTTTGAAGCGCCGGCAGGTGAAGCCACTTGCTGCCTCACTGCTGGATGCCTTGGATTATGACAGCTCAGATGACAGTGACTTTGAAGTTGGCGATGCCTCAGGTAACTACAGTCTCTGTAATTTCTAGCATCCTTTAACCTTTACATACATTTATAGATCCTTATCCTTACTTTCCCTGCAATTTAGGGCAGTTTAAAAAGACTCATGAGTGCTGTTGTAATGTTCTTGTGTGTGTGCTACAGAAACAGCATTTTATTAGACTTATCATTTCCAAACTGAAAGCACTCCAGGCATCCAATCTCCTACTATAACATGTTATTTTGCACCATGAAACTAACAAGTGCTGTCGGCTGGAATGTTGCAATGTTAGGCAAAGACAGGTTATATTGAGTCCAAAACATGACATCTCATCATCAAAATAACTTTAAAGACTGATACAGCAGTCTGCCAACACTGTGCCAGCATTATTAGATTTAGATTTTAAACTTTGAGCGCCCTTTGTATCACTCTCATGCTTTCTCTCTGCATGTAATTTAATCTCCTTTGCACAGTGGGTGTTCTCAATAGCTGTTTTAATTGTGCTGTCTACTACTTCATTACAAATCTACCACTACTGTAAGAGGAGATGTACATTTAATGTTAATGTTTATACAGTGTTGAGAAGTCAATAAGGGGTTGATTAAATACTTTTTTCTTTTGCCTGATTTTGTGCTGGTATAAGACCCCATTTTCAAGTTAGGCAATGTATTATTTTCTTTTGCTTTTATAAGCAAGCCTCACACATCCTTTGTATGTTAATTTGGATAATGTTAGAGTTGGAATAGCTAAATAAGACCGATACATAAAGGACCCTTTGGGTTATGCCATTCTTTGATTTTGGTCAAACCAAAGTATTCAGTATGGATTTGGGCTGTTTTATGCCCCTGTTTAACTCTTTAAACCCACTTTTGTAACTGTTGTCTGTTTTTGTATATTTCAATGAAAAAGCTTATAACAGAAGAACTGTTATAATAAGAACTGGCCAAAATGCATTTATGAGGTTTTATTTGAAAAGCAACAACCTCTAGTTTCTGAAAATGTGCTCCTTTAGTATGGGACTAAAACAGAGCGTACACTACAGCTCAAACACGAAGGAAGCATTTTTTTTTTTTTTTTGGTTTTCACCTTCAGTAAGCCCTATTTAAATAGCAATAATTAGGTCTTGCTCAGAGTTAGAACTAACTGAGAATGACCACATACATTTTATATTTTTCAGCTACATCATAGTAAATTTTTAGACCTCTTGGTCAAACTTTGTGGGAGCTAGTGAGTTTTTAGTTTGTGCACCTCTGGCATCTCCAAACCCTAACGGGTGTGCCGTTTATCCATTGGATTTTAACAGTTTAATAGGGTAGTGCTAAGTCATTTGAACAACTTACTGCTGGAAGCCCTGAGTGGCAGTGTGACAAAATTTACCTCATACAAATGACTTAGTAACTCATCCTGACAATATAAACTTGGAACTTTGTTGCAATTTTTTTTGCTTTGTCTTTCAGACTTCTCTATGTTCCTTTTTGACTGTGTCATCAATTTTTTGTCTTATAATAGGGTCAGATGGAACAGGCAATGGGAGTGATGAGGAGGGTTCTAAAGGGAGTGCTGCAGGTTCAGACAGTGACTCTGATAACATTGGCTCTGCAGAAGATGGCATAGATGAAGAAGAGGCCAAAGAACTGGCTGCTGATGACACCTTAACTGAAGATGAAGAAAAGACCAAACAACAGCCTTCTTCAGACAGCTCTACCAAAGACCCCCCCGCTGCGACCCCACCCAAGAGCCGACGCAAGAGCAAGAAGACTTCAGACACTGAGGCCACTGTGGCTGGCAGCAGTGGGAACGGATCTACCTCAGCGTCCGGGTCGGGCAGTGTGAACACAGAGGAGGCTCAGGCTGAACCCAAGAAATGGAATTTCCGCAGGAACCGTCCTCTTCTGGACTTCACCACCATGGAGGAGCTAAACGAGATGGACGACTATGACAGCGAGGACGACAATGACTGGAGACCCACGGCTGGAAAGAAGAAAGGAAAGACGGCTGCTCAGAAAGGAGGGACTGAGGAGGAGGAAGGGGGCAGTGCCAGTGATGACGATGATGATGATGATAACGACGATGATGACGACGATGATGATGACAAGGAAGATGGTGACGACAACAACAACAGCAGCAGCGACAGTGAAAAAGAAGTGAAGAAGTCCAAGAAGAAGCCTAAGAGTAGCAGTACTTTTGATGAGGAGCTGACTAATGACAGCATGTCCCAGGGAAAGGGCAATGAGGTTAGTGCAACACTAATGATTTACTGAGCTTCTTTTTCCTCCTATTCCTTGTTTTTTAAACCACTGCAAAGGAACTTGGTCTTTGGCCTGCACTTTAACCACTTTGTTTAGCACTGCATAATACCAAACACAATAATATGAGTCACAAAGTAGCCGTATAATCCAATGAAAAGTTTAGATGATATCAGAGAGATCCCCAGAGAATGGTTCTGGCTTTGTGGTAATCGCCTTACTGTAGTGTCCATCATCATTGTGTGTGGGATTTGCTAACTGCCAATAACTGGATCTGTGGTCAGAAGAGAAGAGGAAGATTGTCAGTGGCTTTACTGTGGCTGTGCCTTCCTGATTCCCCAGGATGCCTTGCTGGACCGAGCCCAAACCTGGAGCTCTCAGCGGATGGAGCATATCCTCATCTGCTGCGTTTGCTTGGGAGACAACAGCGAGGATGCAGATGAGATCATCCAGTGTGACAACTGTGGGGTGACTGTGCATGAAGGTAAGCTGCAGGGTTACGCTGATATATTGGTTTGTCTGTGTACAGTGCCAGTAAAGATCTTTCATTAAAAGCAGGGCTGTATATTAACTTTTTGAGCAGTTAGCACTTGTGCTAGAAAAGTAGTACAAACTGAAATATTGTAGTGCTCAAGCAAAAAGCCCATAAAAACACTTTTATAAAGTGTTGATCCCTGTAACTGGTACAGTTTATCTTTTTAAATGTGACAAAACAGACAGAGTGTGAAAGGTTTTAACCTGAATGCTCCTTTTGTGAAATACAGACAAGCTGATTTAGTGTCAACTACTTCAAGTATTTTGACTAATTCAGGTATTGATTCTTCTACTTCAAGTACTGCTTTAATTACTTTAATTACTTCAGCTACTGTTTTGACTGCTTAAAGTATTGGTTCAACCACTGCTTGACTATGCACTTTTTTCAGCTTCAGGCAAACCCATAATTTTCTTAGAAAATGTGGATTTTTCAAATTTTTTATCATCAGGTGTTGACGGCTTATGTTTGAGGGAATTGAGAGCAAGGCTGTGTTCTTGCTAAACAGGCATCTTTACAAAGAATGGGATGTCTTACCTCATAAGACCTACCTATGGAACTTGATGCTAATCTAAAATCCAGCTCTCTCAGTTTATTACAATTGAGTGGATTCTTGATCTGTGTTGGTGACCACCAATGTATCATTCATTTTTTCTCGAGGCCCTTTGCATCAACTCTGTGGTACAGAAAAATAAATTTCCATTTTTTATCACAGTAGTCTACTGACAGCGATACTGAATTTAATATCAACTATCCACTGAATATAGTGCAAGTAGCTTGTGTAGATGGAAGATGTTTGATGTTTGCAAACTCAAGCAAGAGAAGAGTTCACAAATTACAAGATTTATTACAACTCCCATGAGGTCTTTGTGGGAGAACGACTTCATTGAATAGTTTTGGCAGTGTATGCACCAACCATCATATTCACACACTTAAATAATAAATGATCATATAGAGCCTGAAAAGTCAAATATAATTTTCAGGCTCTGTTGTCCATGTTGATATGATGGAAATGTTTTTTTTAGATTACACATTCAAGTACTCAGGATGATCATTTGAGTTTTTTCAAATGTCAGCATACCAAATATATTGGTATATTGCTCTGGTAGCATAAGAAAATGCATTTCCTTCTTAGGTTTAGCCTGTGGAATTCCTTACTGTGTGATATTGCATTATTATCATGATCAGAAAGTGGGCCACAGAGGCTGAGAAGGGAGTAAACTTCTCTTCTCGCTTTATCAGCTCATTGTGCCTCTGACTTGTTGGAAACAAAATCAATGACGTTTTAAATCGTCTCTCAGATTTGGCCTTCTCGCCCAGACAGCGATAGTTACGGCTGACCATGCGGGATGGATCAATGTGACACTACTAATTTTCCGTCAGTCCACTTATTTATTTATTTGCCCTTGTTTTATTAATTTAAAGGCATCTTGAAGAGATGAAGTACATAATGAAAAAGAGCTTTTCATTTAATATGGAAAATGTTAGCAGATGATTTTGTGAGTTTTGATATGGGGAATATGCAATTTTGCACTCAAAGGAAATGTGTCATGCAATGATGCAGTGTATAGTTGATTTTGCATAGTTTGAATTGATTGTGACCTGAAAACAGCATCATAATTTCATCCAAGGCAAAATGGTAATAGTTTCATTAAGTCACCAAAAAATCTATTGTTTGCTTGCGTTGTTTCCACTGTAATATCTGACACATTCACAGTGGTAGCTAGCATGTAAACACGTACATATACACACAGACACATGTACCTACCTACCCCACCCTTCATCCAGAAACAAGACACTTCACATCACTGTGATTTCCTGCAATGAATCAGGGGTTAAGCTTGGTGCAGCTAGAACCTTTGACTTGGTGCAAGCAGCACTTCAGAGAAACTCATAAGATACTCTCAGACAGATAGCCTAACAGACAGACACACACACACACTCACACACACATGCATGCCCACTGAGGGGTGGAAACACAGGCCTAATCACCAATTCTCTGTAGGCAGACACAAGATATTAGGAGCAGGTCTTACATTTATCTTGTTCCTTTCGTTCGTTGATATTTTTTTCCTCTGAGACATGTTTAATCTCCCTGAAAAGACACAGAAGGGAGACTAAGTGGTTCGTAGTGGAGGCTTGAGAAAGAAGAGCAGGCAGTGGCAGCACTTGTGGCCAGTTCTTATCTTTCTCTCTCTGAAGACATGAATGATGATTTTTTTTTTCTGGGGCTACAAAATATGGAACGTAATTCTTTTAAGTTTATGTTCTTGTGTTCTTATGCTCAAAATTGATGGATATATTGTAGTATTGTTTTTTTTTTTTTTTTGTTATATCAATGTCTTTTTTACTAGAGATGTACAGCATAACTTATCATTCACCCAGACAGCCTAAATTGAATCTTGGACTTTTTTAATGTTTTACTTTCCTTTTAATTAGATAAGAAAGGATTCCAATTTCCAAACCTTCTGACAATTAGCCAACAAGTCAGAAGCATTTGGTTTGTGTCTTAATATTACTGGCATGGTTTTGGCAGGCTAATAAAGCATGGACAGGACTGCAGGTACTTAAGTGTTTAAAAAAGCCCTGAAAAAGAGTTTTAAAAAGAATTTAAGTTCAAGGCCATAAAAAATATTAAAAAATAGGAAATCATGAAACTTATAAATTTATTATAAAGCACGGTCCAGTCCTCAAGCAGCTGATCACATTGGACAGTGACAACTGCGAGAACAAAGTAACATAGTGCAAATGTTAACTTAACTCAACATGAATAACATAACAGCATGAGTAACACGAAGAGGAAACCGCTTATAGTGATCACATCCATCCAACAGACAGTTTTGCTAATTACTGTAATTTATTGACTGTTTGAAAATACAGTGCATCAATTTGAAATGCTTTTCAGATTACACATTCAGTCACTATGTAATTTAAATATGATGCAGAACATAAAATATAAATCATATAGTTAATACTACTGAGACTACCCAGTATCCTAAAACAGTATTGTGTGTGTATTGTTTAAAAGTAGAGTGAAGTCGGTAGCATAATTACTAAGCAACTACTTAACAATTGAGCAAAAAAAGAAAAAAACAAACAAACAAAAAAAAAACAAATAAATATAATTACATTGGTTTAATTTTTTCTCTCTTTATATTTTCATGTATGGAAAAAAAACAAAAATGAACACTGTAAGTGGACTACTTGATTACAGTAGGCAAATAATTGAAACAATATTTGTACAAGAATGATTCTGTCAAGCTTTTTAACTTATATAAACAGGTGATCACTGTAACTGTGATCACTATGAGCTGTTTCCACTGCATTTAGTTTTCCTTCAGTGAGACTCTCTACACAGGTAACATTAACATCTTTCCCAAATGCGTTAAGTTTCAGTTTCAGTTTCAGTTTCAGTTTCTTTATTTACCGTGAAGCCGGAAAAAAACAACAATCACAAGACACAGGGTCTATACACAGCAAAAAAAGTGATTAAAAGAAAAAAAAGATACAAAAAAGAAAGACAACAAAAAAAGGCTCGAGGAGGGACAGGAGGAAGCATAGCTTATTTGTATCCTGCCCCCCTTTTCCAAATACAAGGGTACGCTCCTCAATGTCAACGGACGACCACCGTTTATTTTTGATGCAGGGCACTTTTAAACCAGCTTTAATCGATTAACAAAAAAAAAAAAAAGCTATGTACGAGGTGTTTGTTATGTGTAGCTTTACCCTATTGCTTTCGGTCAAGGAGGTTTAAAAAAAAAAAAAAGGTAATTTTAATCTCAAATTCACCTTCTGTTACAGAACTGGCTGTGCAGCTTTCACTTGATCATTTGACAATGAACAGACCAAGACGAGTTGCTTTGCACTCAGAAAGAGCCTCCTGCTGTGAAAACCAAAATAAGAGTTAAAATTCTACAATGTAACTTTATTTATAAATGGTACCTTGTTTTAATCTGAAATGTATAGCACTCAGAGAGTTAGCAGGAGTGCAGTGCAGGGACTTGAATAATGCCCCTGTTCTCCAGTTTGATCTAGCTGGACGCATCGCTCTCACTTCAGGTAAGGATTAGTAACTAAGCCATAATCCACAACAGCCTGTGACAGGGGTACCATTAGTCTTAAGCATGAACTGTCACATACGACTGTACTTTGACCTTTCAGCTACTGCTGGAAGAGGATCTAGAGCCACATTTTCAGGCATCATGGTTCTGTGGTTTCGTGCCTTTTTGAATTTGAATAGCATTGTTCTTACTCGTCCAAATAAATCAGAATAAGCATTGCAGAGTTTGAAAAACCTGCTCCAGACATGCCTGGGGTGAAAACACCCTCAATCAAAGATGACGTGGAGAGCAGCTCTCCTGTATTGCCCTCATAGAAGCATTTCAATCTGCTCATGTTCCTACTTGTGGCCATGAGAGTTGGGCAGGGCTGCCGACTCCAACCGAACAGACAGCTGTTGCCCTGCTAGCCACCTCTGTGCCAGCTGCAGCATGCTGTCACCAACCTTAAGAGAGAAGGCTTGATTGGAACAGGAGGGAGGATGCCTTGTGTCAAGAATGTTCACCTAAGTCTTACGCACTCACTTGGAAAGGTGACCCGGAAATTTGGGGGAAAATGTCATATACTGCATGTACATTATATTAAAATGCTGGCAGGATATTGACATCCAATCCCCCTTGAAGACTCCAAGATGCTTTGGGCTGAAACTATATAGAAAGCAGAATTTTTATTAATGTGAGCTGACGTGTGATTTGCAGGCATGTGTGGGAGGATTAAAAATATCTACTGCTGCATCTCAAAAACATCTTCATTTCATGGCAAAAGGCTCTTTGTTGTAACAGCTAAGTCTACAGTATTCTAGGGCTCAGTGATATGGCCAACAGTGATATTACAGTAATATTTTTCATATTGGTCAAACCATTATTATTACGGTATGCATAAAAGAATTATTTTAGTTTTTTATTCTTCACCTAAGTTAATGCTGAACACACCATACTATTAATTGTAGTTAATATAACTTGCAGACATTCATATGTTAAGTATAAAATAGATCAATCTAGGAGTCATTTGTGAGTTTCACAGGGAAAGTAATGCATGTCATCTTACAAACAAAATGTCAGAGAAATGCAAAGGGATATATTCAGCTATAATATGCATACACTATGTGCCATTTTATATTAAAGGAAGTATCGACAAAGAGTTAGTAGACAAAAATTAGTAAAAGTGCAGTAAGATCAAGTCAGACTCATTTGAAAAATAATTTGAAAGGATTTAATGTGGGATATATATTGCAGGGTTCAAATAGAGAAAAGGAAAAAAAGCCTAAAGTTTGTCTGTAAAAACATATATAAGTGGTGGTTTGCGGTCTAAAGGCCCAGATAGCAAAGACATAGGAGTTTACATTTGTAAATGTATTATTATATTATATATTGTTATTGGACAAATTCTTAAATTTAAGAATTTGTCCAATAACAATTGAAACTGTTGGGAGAAAGACTGATTTCTCTTGCATATTTTAAGCGTAGCATATATGCTGTATGCATCCTTAAGTCCCCTTCCTGCCATTTATTAAGCCCCTAAAAAATAGTCTGTGATCATCAGTATTACATATTTATATTTTTTTCCCATGCTTAAATATAACTCTTAATCTTGCCCTCATTAAAAATGTGTGGATTCCTGCCCCCCAGATTTGAGGGGCATGTGCACACACCTCCACCTTCAGCATAGGATTGTGAAAACAGCTCTCTAGTGACAAACTTTGCACAGATACAAGACAGACAGACATTTTAGGGAACAGAGACATAAGAAAAAACACATTTTTGAATGGAGCGGGGGCTTAAATCACAGTCAGTAATAATCTGCTCCTCTGCTACATGTTTATCCTGCTATCAGAAATACATTACAGCAAATCATTCACTTTCTCATTCCTGTCTCAACACTTACACCATTGAATTATCATTCAAGAATGTGCAGTTGGCAATAATATTGTGTATGCATGGCCAGCACAAGCAGAATATCCTAGCTTCTGATGTAGCATGCAATGCAAATTCATCTCTTGTTGTTCTCTTGTTGTGTTATAAACTCTAAAAAATATTGCAGCCATCAATGAATCCAGGCCTTCCTGTGGATTTGCAACTTTGAGATCAAGCACTTTGGTTATGAGCAACTGCAATGCCCAGTCTAGTTGGATCTGGCCCAGAATTTGTGTCCTTTCTGCTAGTAAGCAAGTTTGTTGATTAGGCCATGTTTTTTTTTTTTTTTTATTAGAAATGAGTTGATTTTTAATTGTTTTGAGTATGCATCTCAGAAGGTCCATGAAATGCAAGGACATTTATTCGGTAGATAGAATTTTTTTTTTTTTTTTTTTTTTTTTTTTCCAGGACCAGTGCAGTATTTTAGAACATTTTGATTGGCCTCGAGAAAGGCATTGGCTTCTTGAAGTAAACTTCAGCACTGATACCAGTTTTTAAAAAAGTGCTGCTCATTCATACTGCCTAATGCTGCACAATTGTAAAACATTACAACAGTGTTAAATGTGCACTATTCAGTTTTATCTGACCACCTCTGTGTTGCCCCAAACAAACAATATACTTCATCACAACTGTGCGGAGGGCAGCAGAGGACAAACTTTAATAAGTGCTGTGCCTGCAAGCCAATAACTAACCTAAACCAAGCATTGTGTGTTGCATTTCTCACAGTATTCCCTTTTTTACTCAGAAAGGGCCCTCTTTGGCTTAGTGACACCACTTGCCTCAGTTGTTGCGCTCACTTGCTTCATGGATTCTGCTATTGTTACTTTTCAGGGATCAGAAGGGGAGAGCACTTACTTGAAACAGTAGGAGAAGCAATGGGAGGAGCATGGGTCTGGCATGCATTTTTGCAACAAACACTGCATATTTTTATATTTTCACAATTTTATTGTTTATATTGGCATGTGTATTATGTCACCCACTTTGCTTATGGGTGCTAGCAGAAAATGTTATGTAAACAGTATGTGGACTATGTTATTTCTGAATTGCATCCAGCTCGTCCTGCCAGTTCCTTGATGTTGCTAAATTACTCCAAGATACTTTGATGTTAGCTGACTTATGTTATCTTGCTAATCCTCATCTGGTTAACAGTGAATACAGTAGAGGTGGGAATCACCAAAGGCCCCACGATACAATACTATCACGATACTTAAGTCACGGTACAATAGTACTGCGGATTAAACCTCGAGCATTGTGATAACATGTATTGTGATGTATTGTGATTTATTAACTTTTCACAACTGCAAATTATGTCCCAAAATGAAAACTTTGACAACATCTGTTTTATCTAATAAGACAAGGTTTTCATTCTGTTCATCTCACAGTCATTTTTATTGCAGTAAAATGGTACAGACTGACCAACTCCGTCATAAAATCCTGTCATAAATGTTGCATCAATTCATGGTGTCCATATATCGATACAGTATTGCCACAATATTGCCACATTTCATTAATGTTGCCTCAGATACAACTAAAATAAGCGGAATCAGCTTAAATAGCCTATATGTAGTTCCTACTTGTGATACCAGCACATTTCAGAAGTGTAATTTTATTTTATTTTTTATTTAAGCAACAGTACATTTTATGCATAATATAAATACAATATTTTTCTTAATACATAAGACTGGCACTGTATTTTTTTAGTGTATACATTTAACTCTATGGAACTTATTTGACCAAATATATATTTGAAACATCACATGACCTTGGTATTTTTGTTGGTGTAATTTTACCTGTTCATAATAACACCTTGGTCTGTTGGTTCCTCTCTAAGGAAAGGCAGAGCCATGTCTAAAAATGACTTCATGAATGGGTTAAGGCTAAAAAGTCATGGTTATAATCCAGTTAACTCTTGGGTAAACCTGCGTTTTTGCAGGTTTGAGTTTAAGGGGCTGTTGCCCTGGTAAGTTAGATTAAATTTAAATCTTGCCTAAAGGAGCCAAAAATCCCAGGATTATGTCAGACTGTCAACAGATTAATCTAGCTCACTCCACAAAGGAGGAGCAAAGCCCAAGCAAGTTCACTGTGGGATGTTGAAAGGCATTCTGGGAAATATAGGAAATCACTGACCGAAGTAGATGCAGATGAGGCAGGTTATGAAGCAGGATGATGCAGAAACGATATCATAAAAAGGTAAATTACAAAAGTTGGTCTCAAAATAACTCCTTAGCTGCATTAAACATCTCACCAATTGATGCCGATGATGCTTAGGGTGGAATTTTCATTTAAAGACCACCCGTTAAGAGTAGGTTAACAGATTAAATAAGATTATTCAACGCATGTAAATACTTAATACAGCTTACTCAGAGTAGGATAACAGATAAAAACAGCAATTTCAGCATTTGTCAACCAAGCAATCTTACTCTGAATATGTTAACACATAAGGAACAGATTATGCCTCATAAACACAGAAAAGCATTTAGCCCGCCATGGCCAACAGGTGTTATGCTTTTGTACTGGCAAGACTCAACATCAAATATTCTGTTATTGCATGAGCTCATACCAGGTACCACACAGCATGTTGAGTTTAGTTGATACCCGGCACCCTTGATGTCACTATCATAAAATGTGTATGAGAAATGGAGCATTAGCTTGGCAGGACAGAGAAAAAGAGTCAAACAAGGGAGGACTTGCGACATAGAGATGAGAGATGAGCTGTCATTATATGCAGTCTTGCTGCTTGACTCCAGTGCTTGTCTTTGTTCTCGCGTTCACACTGTCTGGATGCCGTCACCCCTCCTCGAACGAAAGGAGAGGCTGAGATGAAAGGTGGGAGACGGAGACCTGGGTGCAAGATCAAAAGCCTGAATGGGCAGGGGTCCAAAGAGCTAGCCATACACACAGAGAACACAGTAGTGTGCTGCTCCTGCTGACCTTCCTTTTGATTATCTGATTCTGGACAGTGGTACAAGCGGACACCATTAATCATACCGCTGACACTCATTGCTTTTATTTGTTTTTGACAGTAAATGCTAATTAAGGCCTATATTTTTGTTACAACTTTACTCATTAAACTTTTTTCTCCTCCTACTCTAGTACTTTGTAGTTTCAGTTTTCTTATTTTGTCATTAATGGGTAATTGTTTCCTCTGTCATTCAGTGGTGGGTGGCAGTAAAAAAAAAGCATTCTCTTATAAATTACCATGATGATGTTAATAGGCCTTTTTTGAATCTACCACCAATTATATATGTGGTATTGATTTAGTTGGGAATCTAATGAGTTCTGGACTGTAAACTTAATTATTTCCCTGAAAGTGCTCAGAGTCATTTGAGTTGTTTCAGCATATTTGTTCAAAATGGAGTAAGTTTCAGAAGAGTCTAAGACATCACACTAACTGCCCATCTGATTTTGAGTACATACTGGTAAGCAGTGTGTAACACATAAGCTCGCTGGTCACATCCAGTGAGTTTGCATGATTAAAATATCCTCCAATGTGCTGTACATGTGGCTGTGTGTTGTCTTGATGGCAGAAAGAGAGATAAAAAAATGTCCTTGTGGATGTTTTTTTTTTCTTCACAGTGATGCCCTTGAAACTGGCTTTCTGTTGTAAAGCATAATTTGCTTTCTTCACTCCCCTCACCATTTATTCATCCATCTTCAGTACAAAATGGAAATCCAATGTGGAATTACAGAACCCCTTATTTCAGTGTGTTTGTAGCCCATTTTGTGGTATAATTACTGGACCCAAACTGAGGGAAAGGCCTAGAAATTGATATGTCACTAACTAACTTACTGACTTACAGACTGGCTTTTTCAGAATTAACATAGCAGACCCCCTAGTGGTGACAACGCCTGTGGGTACTATAGAAGCTATAAGTTGTTCATAAAAATAAAATTCCTTCATTTAGCTACAAAAAAAGGTTGCAAGCGATCCACAAAGTACACAGACGAAAAATATGAACTGTCTACATGCTGCTTTTTTTAAATATTTAATCAAAATGTCTACTATTGAAGGCAGCTGCATACTATCATGGCTTTTACAGGCTTATAATGTGTAGCTAGGTGATGAAGAATAACATCTTAACATCAAGAAATGTGTACATACAATATCAGTCAGAAAATGTACCCGTAAGTGCAAATGTAAACCTGTGATGTTACTGATGCACTGACAGCTAATTGAGATATAATGCAAATGGCACAGATAGTGCAGTGATGAGCTCTATCCTCTCAGAAGGTTGTTTATTTCACACATTTATAAGAGATGTTCCATGATTTACACATCGTGGGCAAAGAAATTGGTCTTTTGGGTTAAAAGACAGACAGACATTACATTTCCCATGCACTGTGAGTTAGTTTTTTTTTTCATTTTTTGGTCTTATTTAGGGACAGCAGGCTGGGAGCCGGCTATGCTTTGTGTTATGGTCTGTCTCTTTCAGGCTCATTTGCTTTGGACTGTTTTTTGTAAGTAACTGTGATTGTTTTGAGAGGAAACATGACACTATTGATGAGGAAATTGAATTGAGCTAGTCTAAGGATTCTGAACACTTTCATCTTTCACAGTGAATGACCATTCCACTAGAAGTGTTGTACAAAGACCAATTATGATGTTAAACTTTTTAAATATTATAAATGCTCAACCTCAAATTTGTAGAGATTTAAGTAGCTGTAAAAGGGCCTGAAAATATATTACTTAGGCTGTACAAGTTAGACTTACTGCATACTGAAATATGTCAGTGACATGGAGATAGTGGATTTTTTCCATGTAGAATTATGCTTGAAATATGAGAATTGGATGTGTTGATGTAACCAGCATCACAATTTCAGCCCTGATGATAATAGGCTGTTACAGTGCTGATGGTGTTGCTTTACCTCACAGTGATGGAGGGAGACATGGACATACTATTGAGTATGCAGATAGCTATAGATAGATTATTAGTATGAGACTCCTGCCAAGATGAAAATGGGGACCATCAATGTACTGTCAGAATAACAGATGGCTCGTTTACTATTATGAGGTGCTCATCACTTTTCTTTTCATCCCATGGACGAAAACACCGCCCTTCATTACCTTCATATTGTATCATCATATGCATACACAGACATGATTTCATATTGTCACCCCTTGATACATTACTTTTGTTAAGGCCATATAAGCAATTCCTAGATCTTTCTGATTATTAAATCTTGATTAATTTAAAAGTACTACTCTTGATTTAGTCAACGCAACCCTGCCATTTCTTTTTTTTTACTGCTAGGCTCGTCATTTCTGACAAGGATAATCTTTACTTCTGGGATTATGAAGCTATCCTGTAGTCATCACATTTTGTCAGCTTAGCTCATATTAGCCAGCAACCCATGGCTTAGTGGGCTGAGCTTTGTATCTCAGTTCAAAAGGAACATCGAAGATTTGTGCACCGGTTCAGCCATAAGTCTGTTAAATCAGTGTGGTGGTCGTTCAAAACCCCAGTGCCACGGTTCAAAGCCCAATCAGTATTAGGCTCCCAACTGTTGCCAGATGTGTTTCAGTAATACCTTTCTTTAAGAAAATAAATGTTGAGTGGAGCTATATTGGAGCAAGCAGGACTTAGCCTCCTGCCCTCACCACATACGGTGGAGGAAAATGGAGGTAAAAATGTGTGGTAGCTTTGTCATCGTGGGTGCTTAGATTGTATGCAGTTATCCCCATTTGAAGGTCAGGACAGAGCTGCAGCTGTGTCTTAATTTCCCCATTCAAGTAATCAGTAGCTTGATTGGTGTAATCCTGGCTTTGAGTTGTTCTCGAAAAGAAATAAGAAGCCTGTAAAAACTTACAAGTTATAGCTCTTAGCCTCTGAGGAGCAGAGTTCAAAATTAGTGATTCACCATGACGCACAGCGAATGGTCTCTCAATCAGAAAAGGACATGCATACCAAACAAAGTATAGACCTGAATAAACAGCTCCGTCTGCTTCAGTGTTTGCTTTCGATGGGCTGCCTGACTCCCTAGTGTGGTACATAGTACGGGCATGCAGAACATTGAGCTTTTCATTTGTGAGTCTTTCCCATTGCTCAAAAAGCCTGAAGGCTGGTTGACTGAATTAGGAGTTAGTGTGTTATCTCCCCAATGGAGGCAGAGCACTGATTGCTGCCCTCATTGGTAGCAAGGAGCACGTTTGCTTGGTGTAATAGCCACCATAGAAACCACATCAGTGAAGTAATTGTTTAGGCAACCTCAGAAAATTAAGAGGACAGCATTAAAATGCTTTTTTTGTGTGGCTTCTTCTTGCTTCTCAGAGGGCACATTTTTATCAAATGTTCAATTTGTGGTGCTGCAGTATCATAGTAGATTGACAGTTTTAGACAGGTAAGCTATTGCTTCTGCTTGTCCTTGCTTGCCCTCCAGTTGGATCCCAGATAAACATAATCCAATAGATATACTATATGTATACTGATGCAACAGCATTGCCATGTTATTGTCTGATGGTTGATTGGATGTAGCTGAAGTAGGAGGTATTGGCTCCTAATTGGTTGGAGCCAACTTTTCCACATCAGCTAACGAAGGAATGTTGTTCAAAAATGTTAGCTGACATTTTTTTCGTCATAGAAACTTAATGAACTGTCTATAACTTTAATTGCATGAGTTGTACATGCATTTTAAAGGATACCACGAATGTAACATTACCATTATTGCCCATATAAAATCTAAACCCTTAAACCTTTTTGTCAGAGTCAGAAGGTTCCAGTGTCTATTCTGCTGCAGGTTTTCCTGAGCTCCTGGAAGCCAAGGCAGAGAGATACTGCTGACCTGATGTAAGCTATTATTTTAAACAATGTGTATTGCAAATTTTATCCTGCAGCTAATTATCAAGGGTAATATGGAGTTATTTCTGGTAGCACTGAAGAGATTAAACCAAACTTAAGTCAGAGTTAAAGGCAAATACACTCAATTGTTTCTTCATTTATGGCAGACTTAAAACTGTTTCTGATGCAACTGCAATACTTGAGACCCTGTAAAATGTAAAAATGCAATACACATGTTGAAAATGATGGATTATGCTAGTCAAGGCAGCAGTGTGTCTCTGAAAGCTGTTTCAGTGTATTTTTCAAAAGAAAATGAGCCTGTGACTTGTAGGAGGCAAGGCAAACCTGCAGTAGAAGAAAAAGTGGCTTCTGATTGTGGCAAATGTATCAGTGGGTTTAGGCTTTTATAAACATAAATGGCAACAGGAAAAACAACTATCATTCATGTCTTTAAGAATTCAGTAACGAAATGAGTTTTAAGAATTGTAAACGGTTGACCTATTAACTCTGTCTCAAGTGCTGTTTTTTTGTTGTTGTTTTTTTTTGTTGTTTTTTCTTATGCTCTCCCTCTTTTGCAAACTGTCTGAACCTATTTGCATGGTCCGTTGATTGTACTCCATTGTTACAAAACAGCCTCTCTATACTATGGGAAACAGTCTAATTGTATATCTTCTGGTTCTAGGAGGATAGCAACAAAATCCTGATACTTGTTTTGGCTAATATTATTGCCATCACAGAACTATTTTTTCCATGGAAAGTCCATAATGTAATGGATTTTCCTATACAAACAACCACTTCTCTGTTTTCCAGGCTGCTATGGTGTTGATGGTGAGAGCGACTCGATCATGAGCTCTGCCTCAGAGAATTCAACAGAGCCTTGGTTCTGCGATGCCTGTAAGAACGGTGTGACTCCGAGTTGTGAGCTCTGCCCCAACCAGGACGGCATCTTCAAAGAGACTGACGCTGGGAGGTGGGATACAGCATCTTATTGACCCAGTGGTCAGTTACCATTTATGAGAAGCTGCAACTGGAAAGAAACAAATAAAGCCATTGACCTTCATTGGTCAAAATGCTGCAGGCAGCCAAAAAGCTATCTAAATTGTGCATACATTCAGCACTGGAGAGAAAAAGAAGTTGGATTAAGGAGGGGAGAGAGAGAACTAGAGTGAGGAATTGTGGGGGGGGGGGGAGGGAGAGATAGAGGAAGAAAAGGAGAGAAAGGGAGTGAGAGAAAAGAGTGTTATGTGAAGCGTGGAGACTTCAGCCACGTTATCGCTGATAGTGCTCCTCAGCCAGGCTGCACCCGAATTTACTACTTCACTAGAGCATGAAAAACACAGCAAATTAAACTGTGAAGCGCTTGCTTGCTAGAGATGGATATCTTTATATTGGACTTAGGATTCTCTTCCCTAAAGTCCGCATTTGAAATTGTGTCACACCAAACTGTAGCCAGAGTCTAGGTCCACATATGTTTATGAATCCTTTTCTTTTTTAGTGTATGATCAACTCTGTAAAGCTAATTTCAAGATTTTGTTTCTTACTGTCTTAAGTAATTGACCTCAGTTAGACCTCAGTGAGAAAACAAGTGCAGTCATAGATTTTGATTGAGTTGATTCTAGTGTTATTTAAAATTAGCAATGCAGAAATCTGTCCGTTTTACAAGCCAGCTTTGTAAAATCCCTAAATAATTGTTCATCTTAAAATATTTTTAGTGTCTGAATTTAATAGAAGTATTTTCCATTTCTTTCAAACAAATCTATTTATCTGCTAAAATGTATTTTTTTTCTTAGATGGGTACATGTGGTTTGTGCACTTTATGTCCCTGGAGTAGCATTTGGCGACATCGATAAACTGCGACCAGTGACTCTCACAGAGATGAATTATTCAAAATACGGGGCCAAGGCAAGTACTTGTTCTTCATGTTTATGTGATGTGTTCGATGTGAATCAGCCTGTAATGAAGTGTTTTTTGAGTCTTAAAAACCCCAGATGAACCGTAACTTCAAGATAATCATTTTGCTCAGTGTGTTTACCCAAATGTATTGATCTGACATTCTTGCATAGTTACTGTCCACAGCTGTACATTATGTCCAGATAATTTGTGCAATCCCTCATAATTAGGCCACTCATAGTTATTCTAGCTTTAACTAAACACTATTCTTCAAAAGGAATGACTCCAGCTGCTTCTGAAAGCTGAATTATTTGAAAGATGCTTATTCAGTTGAAGTAACAAAGGAGATAATGTTGACGATATAAAAGGACAAAAGGAAACCACGGATTGCTCCACTTGTTGAGGAAGAGGAGGACGTGGATCCATGATGTCCTCCTTGGGAAGACAGAAAAAGAGTTTTATCATTGTGTCCAAGAGCTTCATATAGATACATCCCATCTCAAGGACTAATATTCCAGTTTACATAATGTATGGCACAGCTGAAGCTGAGAGATGTTCAGTACCCCAAAACGCAAGATGCATAGTTTGGAGTATGCTTGTGTCTATCAAGACCAAAACATTGTAAATGGAAAAAAAGAAAGATGTGGGTGCATTTAAAAATAGGAAGAAGATTGATGTTTCAGCCACAATTTTAAGTGTCCCTGTTGAATTCTATTTTGTGTAGGAGTGCAGTTTCTGTGAGGATGCCCGCTTTGCCAGAACCGGTGTTTGTATCAGCTGTGATGCAGGGATGTGTCGCTCTTACTTCCATGTCACCTGTGCACAGAGGGAGGGGCTCCTCTCTGAGGCTGCAGCGGAGGAGGTAAGAAAGCATGATAAATTGCTAGTAGTATTTCATCACTTTGTTTTTCCTCCAGCATAGCTTAGGGAGACTTTATGCCTTAGCTAGAATTAGTGAATTAGTGTTCAACAAGTGAACATGTTGTCATCCACCAGTGGTGCATCCCTGAATACTTGAATTACTAATATATGGAAGGCAGCTGGTTGGCAGAAAAAAATGTGTTTTTCATTCATTCATTTTCATTGATTTTTTCATTCATTTAAATTCAGCATTCATCAATTTTTTTTGATGTTACATAAATATTTTGGGACGTTGTGTGACTTTTTGTAATAGGCCACGCCTACTGCCATTCCCTGTTTTGAATGAATGGCCTGAAAAGTAAATCAGGTCCTGTGGGCTATGATAGCCCTGCTCAAAGTTGTGTTATGATGTGTGAATTTCTTCAGAAGTTAGGAGCCTTTTTGTGATTATGCCATATCCACTATCACGCCCCTTATTTGCCAACGGGCTGCTTTTTTCCTTGGTTCTTGACCAATCTTAGCGCCAAATGTAGTGGAAGTTTTGCCACAGTTTGGCAAAAGGATGGATGGACAGACAAATGGACACACACAAACCGATTTATATGTAGTTCGAATTCCTTTCATTTCAACCCTTTGATGTAAATTGTGGAAGACATTTTGGGCATTTTATTTACCTAGTTGATTCAACTGTCATTTTCAAATCAAGTCAGATGTAGTCTGCAAGATTGAAATGAAGCAGAATTAGCTAGTTTTAGTTTGTTTGTTTTTTTTCACACCAACATGTACAGTCATTTCATTTCATTTTAAGTCATCTCAACATGTTTACTAAAGTCAACGTTTTGAATGCTTTTTGTCACAACCCATCATTGGTTGTTTGATATTGATGTTATTGTTTTACAGCTGACTCCTTCAACAAAACACATTGAGTATTCATGGTCACTGACTAGTCTGCGGTGTGGATCATGTATGCACCGTGCATCACTTATTTCTGTACGATATAAGCATCCAGGAAAGTGCCTACCCGCTGCAAACCACTTAATCCAGTCAACTGTGCAAAAAGCCCTATCAACAGGTGAAAGTGCTGATAGCATCCACTGAAACACCCTAAGCCTAAACGATTCCAGGAGGCCAGCAGCTGGAAAATGCCTCTGCTTTTTTGTATTCCTCTTACTCAGAGAGAGAAATGGATGCGAATAGAGTTTAGTAAGTTAAGTGGAAAGCTATAAAAAATGGCTGTTGTTCTTCTTCACTTACTGTACCAGTCAACGAATATGTGTGTGTGTGTGTGTGTATTTCCTCAGGATATTGCCGACCCATTCTTTGCCTACTGCAAACAGCACGCAGACCGCTTTGACAGAAAGTGGAAAAGGAAGAACTATCTGGCCCTACAGTCCTACTGCAAAGTTTCCTTACAGGAGAGAGAGAAACAGCTCGCTCCTGAAGCTCAGGTGAGCAGCAGCATTCAGCCATTCATCATCACTTTACATCAGCTGCAGCAGCAAAATCTCAGAAGAAGAAAAACCTCCGAAAAACTGTCAGCTGTGTGTCTGTGTGTGTGTGTGTGTGTGTGTGTGTGTGTGTGTGTGTTCTTATAGCCTCACACAAATTGAACAATGCTGAATGTATTTCAGACTGAGGATATTTTGTCTGTCCTCAGTTCTATTAGGAGCTAGTTTAGGATTCGGATTTTAGGTTTGAGTTTGGATTAAGTTTATGGTAAGGGTTATGGTTAGATTAAGTTTTGGATTTAAGAGTTAAGCTTAAGATTAGACCTAGGACAAGGTTTAAAATTAGGGTTAGAGAATGAATGGACTTAATGGATGGTTCTCAAAAGTGTGTGCATTTGTGTGTGTGTGTGTGTGTGTGTGTGTGTGTGTGTGCGCATTATAACTGCAGGCTCGTATCACCACCCGCTTGCAGCAGTACCGGGCGAAAGCAGAGTTGTCCAGGAACACCCGACCTCAGGCATGGGTGCCCCGAGAAAAGCTGCCACGACCCCTGACCTCTAGTGCCTCCGCTATTAGGAAGCTGATGAGAAAGGCAGAACTGATGGGCATCAGCACTGATATCTTCCCTGTGGACACATCTGACACCAACGCTAGCATGGACGGACGCAGGAAACACAAGCAGCCTGCCCTCACAGCCGACTTCGTCAATTACTACCTGGGTGAGAAAACCCATACCAGCTTCATGCTGCATGGAACACTTGGTTTAACATCGTAATTCAAAATCACAAATAGAAAATGAGAATACTGAGAGCACTATTATAATTATTAGTTTGTTTCCATTAAGATAAATGCCAAGTGGTGATTTTAGAGTTGTTTTTCTTTTTTATGATATTTTTTGTTTCAGCATCAGCAGTATGTTTCAGCTACGGATTGACTAAGGCCAAAGTGATGGTCCTGCCTTTGGCTGTGCTCACACACACTGTTTTTTCTGAGCTGCCATTGTCTTTTCTTTTTTTTTGTGTGTGTGTAATGTTATGGAAGACAGCCATTAAACGATCAGAAAGCATTGGTTCCAAAAAACAAAACAAACAAAAAAAACATAGAAAAGCCACCTGTAGCCTATTTATTAATTTTAATTAATTACTTGATATTTTTTAAAATTAATTTTTAAATGTATTTTTCCAGCTGAAACAAGTTCAACCTTTCAGAAAACTGGCCTGTGACATCATCCACTTGTTAGCAGCTAACAAATCACAACATGAAAAACAGGCTTCTAGCACACATGTTGGCTAAGGACAGAAAATTTACACAGCTTTGGTTTCTAACTCTAGAACTAGTGCAAGTTGTCTCCTGGTCATCATGGCTAAATGTAGCTGAAAAATAGCTACTACTGTAGTAAACAAACCAGTAGAATTGGATCCAATACTTAATTGTTTTGCTTACTGTGTGTCAACAACATCATTGCAGAAATTCATACTCTCTTAAAGAATATTGCACTCAATTTTCCATTGCCTTTTGATTTTGAATTATAATATTCACATGTTAGGGCCCCCCTAACCGATTTTCCATGACATATTCTTATTTTTATGTAAACTTATTTTCTTATAATTCTGATCCTCTCTGCATAGATTCATTCTGGTAAATAACTTTGCGTAATGATGTGTTGCAATACCTTTTAGCAATCACATCTGGTATCATAATCATAATTAAAATATTAAGAATGCTTAATAGATTAACAAAGGTTATCCACAAACAAACACTGTAGTCAAAAGCAGCTTTTATGGATATTCAGTCTAGACCTCCATTGCTTCTGCTGTTGCTCAGAGTTATTGAGTTATTGTTTCTTGGAGTTGTGATAAAACCAGAGGTAGTCTAAGAGAGGATGCCAGGCTCATGTAGACATTCAGCATGTAGCCTTGCATAAAGGCATTTTCTCCCCAAATGAATGATGATGATGCCAGATGTGGAGGAGACGGCATGCCAGTAACCTTGAGAGCACACTCCATTAGCCTGCAGCAAGAAGGCCTATCTACCATCAGTACGCTCTCTCATGTGCTTTTTCCTGTATATAGATTGTGATCATGCAATTGATTTTTTTCCCATTGATATTCAGAGCGCAACATGCGAATGATCCAGATCCAGGACAACATCTCCGAGCAGAAGAACTTGAAAGACAAGCTGGAGAGCGAGCAGGAAAAGCTGCATGTGGAGTACAACAAGGTTAGCAACACCTACTCACAGAAAAAGCTATCTTACTCAAACCCAAAGGGTCATTTCAATATGGATTATTACAGGGGTAGTTCACCCATATTGAAAAATATGATATTATTTCACTTCCCCCCTAGCTGTTCTGTAGGACAGTAGTGGCTCTATCTTCCTCTCATTGTTACTGAGTGCTGGATACTGGCTGGATGCTCCACATGCTGTTAGCAACTGTTAGCCTCCTGCCATTTAGCTGGACTTAGAGGAAGGCAATATAGTCTTAAAATAATATAATATTTCAGGGTAATTTGCTGTAAAAATATTCAAGGTGATATTAAAAAAATATAAAATGTAATAAATAAAATTAAAAATATTTCACCATTTTAATTCTAGTTAATTCTCCACTTTATTTTTAAGTTTTTCACAAGCACTGCCATCACAAGCACACACACACACACACACACACACACACACACACACACACGCACACAGTCTCACTACACAAACTAGACCTTGCCTTGCCAGTCTCTTTCTGTCTCCCACCGGTGATTCCGTTTTCACAACAGCTAAGTAAGCTGTGCTTGGAGGCAGTTTGTGATTAATGACATTTTGAAACAGTATAACTTGGTAGAGAGTGATGCTTCCTTTGTCCAATAATCTGTCACACCAAGGCATTTAAGGTGCCATTAAGGTAATGAATTTTGATACCCAGCTCTACTGATAACATGTTTCAGACTGTGTGTCTGGGCAAACCAAAGTGCTGGTCTCATGGTGAAGGTGACCACCAGGGCCGGGGGGGACCCTGAATGGGTTTAATTATTTTTGGGTGGCTGTTAATATTCCTGGGCGGTGTTGAATACACTGAATTAATTTCTGCTCTGTTTGTTTTTGTGCTGAGAGAACGTTGTAGGGGATACAAAAGCATCAACATGTCATCATGCTGCTATATCATCCATACCATAATATGACTTTTTTCTGCATACAAATTTATACCAGTATTATCATGAATCATATGATATGGCACAGCCCCACCAGCTACCATTTTTAAGATTAACTGCCTTATTCCACTCAAATTGTTTAATAGACAAAGTTTGAGTTTGATGATGTGTAGCAGAATTTTTACAGCCTGAAGTAGTGTTAAAATTGTTTAAATACATGATAAGTAAAAACTGTTATTGTGGACAGTAGGGCTATTTTCTTGTGCGGTCTCAGGTTTCTGTGCTTGTCCTCAATTACAACAGTGGCTGGCAGGAGCCTGAAAGGCACATCCAATGTGTGATAGAGGGGAGTGGAAGAAAAGAAGCTAGCCACAACATTACTTGCCAGCTGTTTTTTAGGACTCCCCCTGTATTTGCCACTTCTCGTCTTGTGCAGAGTGATACAAGAAATGCTGAAGTTACTGGATCTTTTCGGATACAGTTGTAAGCTGTAATTTTCATAAAACTAATTAACTGTTAGCATTTGGAGCATCCAGCTAGTATCCAGGGAGTTACTGTCCTATGTAATAACTAATAGCGCTGTTTTCAAAATGGGTGAACTATCCCTTTAAATATCATCTGGTATCAAGGGTTGTTGCCTTTATTGTTTGTGCATAATGTTCAAGTTAACTCATAAAACAATTTGAGCCCATTAAATACTGCTTTACTGTGTAGTGTGATAATAAAAAGAGAGGGGGCCTCAATAATACTAAGCCTGCCTTTCTCTCTCCTCGTCTCTCCTCAAACATGCGACCTCTGTGAAGAGGCTGTGTCGCTCCATCTGTCAAGATGCGGAGGGGAATAAAACAGCAGAGTAAAAGTCAGAGGAGTTAATGTTGCGTTCAGTCTTCTGCCGTGTGTATTAAGCGTTATTAATGGAGTGTGTGTTGCTAATTGCACCGCTCGAGTTGCTTTTACATGGCCTTGGCCTTGGAGAGAAAGACAGTGGAGGAATGTTGTTAGAAGTCTGACTGACTGACTGATACAGTTGTAGAGCCCAGTAGAAGGGCTGCAGATCAGGATCATGCAGAGGAACCTGGATTGTTGCAGAGATTGCAGAGAAATGCAAACATTTTGGATTGAGATGCAATAAATAATGTTCAACCCCCTCATTCTGGTCTGTATTAGAGCTGGGCAATTAATTGAATTTTATTTTCAGTTACGATTTTGGCTTCTAATGATTATGGTAAAAAGATAATCAAGAAAATCAGTTATTGTGCTGCATTCTGTTTTGCAATGATGCTTTCGTTTTGTCTTGTTTTGTAAATGTAGCACGCCACTTCCGCCCCTCACTGAAAGCCTAAACTCACTCTCAGCCAGGCTGCGGCATGTTTACATGTAAAGTTCAAGGAAATCCACTGTTAAAAAGACATTTTTTAAAGCTCAATAAACGCATGTTTCCAAAGTCAGTCAGTAATCATGTTAAATAATCTCAACTCAATAATCTCAAAAAAATTATTATAATTTTTGCCATAATCATGGCATCGTAGTCTGTATTAGTTCATCTTGTGTTCATCTTGTGTTCAATATCAAAGTGATGCTTGTAATGTATATGACACATGTGTTTTTTTTAATGTCTAAGTAGGTGAGGCCCTATATTGCTAGTGTTGTGCAGTGTCCAAAATTACATCCGACAAGTACCAAATGCCAGTACAAACAGAAACTCAACTCAACAGAAAATCTTTTCTCGGTGGATCAGTCAATAAGCATTACTGGCTTAAACTGGGCGACAACTTTTTGAAGTGAATTGCTCAGTTCTTTTCAGTATTTGGTTTTGCCGTCCACTGTACTCACTGTCAGACCTAGCCAGTCAAAACAAAACAATGGCTCTGTACCAGACAGACTCCTGATTGGCTTCATTGCTTTAGTGCTGCTCTGCACAAAGTGGTAGGATCTAAACTTTGATATAAAAAATCTGAAACAATCTAAATTTAACTAAAATCATGTCTGAATATGTGGGTGGCAGCAGTGTAGCAGTTTCATGGTATACCACGGTATGAAAAGTGACTTTTTATCTATCGAATTCTACTGTGCAACCAGATGTTGATTATCCGTTGTGCCACACAACAGGGAAAGTGTTTTTCTCAACACTGCTACAAGTTAATGTCACACATGGCCAAAATACAACCTTATGGAGATGTCATTGTAGAGTTTTATGCCGGGATCTCGCCTGCATATCCCCTTTTGTCCTACATAGGTCAGGGGTCTTACTCATCAACTGGTGCAGCGTACACACATCCACCAGAGAAAATGTGAGGCTGATATTACCAATCTCCATCCCCTGAAACAGAAATTAAATTCAGCAGTGTCACTTTGAATATCCCAAAAACAAACGGGAAAGAAACACGTCAAACATGTTTAACCAACACCAAGAACACCATCCCATGCAGATAAATCCCTAAACCTAATAAAAAAGAACTTGTAAATATTCAAACTTGCATCATAAAATTTGCCATCAAAATTATTCTCCACATCCCTGCGGGGTACATCTGACTCACAAACACACCTCGAAAGGCACATATTTCTGGCTTAGGGCTGTGACGGAAGTTTGTTTGATAATTGTTAACTGTAGGAAATTATTTTAAAAGCGCATTCATTTAGTAGTTTATTCAAAAAAGAAGTGTAAAGTTTTGGTGTGAGACCTTTGTCAGGCAAACAAGCGGTAAGATCATGTAAAAACATGTCATAGCCAATCAAAAGCCCATACATGCACACATGACAACACATCATTTACTGTGAAAATTGTGCTAGATCTCAGATAGTTGGTGTTAAAGCAGATAAACATTTGTGCAGAAAACAGCAAAGGTTTTATTTATTTATTAAGTTTTGCAAGTTACAGCAGTGTGTGGGACCACAACATTTGGTCTTGTTTTGTTTCTCAGACAATTCAGGTGTGCGCAAGTTGTTGATTTACATTTTGTAATGATATGACACCGAGAAAAGTAAGTGATCCATAGCATTTATGAAGCAGTAACCAGCAAATGTTAGGTATTTTTACTTGATTAATGACTGCAACCATTAATTGATTATCAAAATTATAATTGATAAATTTTCTGTGAGTTGCCTATTCGATTAATATTGCTTTGTTAATATCGATTTGACTAATTGTTTCAGCTGTATTAATCATTACTTTGACTGGTAAATGCTATGTGTAGCAGGTAGATATTTTGATTATCAACACATTCAAGGTGAGATAAAATGTTGATTTCAGATACTGCTCTTGTGTTCTACAAGTGAATGAGTGTAAGTGCAAGCATAACGGTTTAAATATAAGATGAAGCATTTTGAAAACAAGAAAGACAGAGAATGTGTGTGTTAATAGGGGCAGAGACTGTCTGGTGTCCTCTCCTAATGTTATCTGTGCTCTCCTGCTGTGCTCTCTTCTATGCAGCTCTGTGAGTCTCTGGAGGAACTGCTGAATGTCAACGGAGAGCTGAGGAGTGAAGGCCAGGCCATGTGGACTCTTCTGGGAGGCATCCTAGGCCAGGTACCATCGATACCTCTTCACCCTCCAGCCTCCCCCTCTCCTGATTTCTGCATCTGTCTGGCTCTCCTGGCAACGATTAGTTGTTTAAAAAGTTTGAGGAAAAGTCCTCTACAAATTTCTGCTTTGAGTTTAGTAATGATTTGTGATTGAGATGAATCTAGATCGCAAGTAGCAACGCACATGGCCCACAGTGGGGTAATTCTGCACTCTGTAATAGCCCTGCTGTTTGTAAAAATACTTTCATTTGCACTAACTGATTGACCTGTCATTTGCCATGAAGTCAGACCTGACTGTGGAGGTAAAAGCTGTCTCTCGCTTCTTGCTCCCATGGCAACCACATCACAAAGATGCGCCACCACAGGTGACGGGTCATTTAATGAGTGCGAAATGCAATCTGCAGAAGTACACTGTGAAATCTCTATTTTGTTGAGGTAACGGTCTATTTTGGAAAAACTTAAAATGTTTCTCTGACACAAAATTCAAATAAGTGTGAATTAATAATTGACTCCAAAGTCTTAGAATTTTATACCTGCAAGTTATACAAATGTCAACTCAATGTCAAGTTGTGTCCAGATAGAAGAAATAATAGGAAAAGGAATAGACTCATTCAACAGTTGTCAGTCTAGCCTCCTAGATGCAATAAGCAATTTCATTAAACATAATTTACCAATAAGCTTTACCATTGAATAGCCCTAGTTCTGCAATCTCCCAGCCTGCAAATCAATCATTTGTTGTCATAACTATCACAAAAAAATTGTTGAAAAACTGGAGAAACTGATGCACAAACTGTTTGCACTGAGGTTCTGCATCGCTGCTTTGTCACTGTATTAATCACACAAGCAGTGAAGCCTCACTCAAGTTCAGTTTTATTGTCATGTTTATTAAAAATATAATGAAATACTTGTGCTCTGGCTCCCTCTGCCTTAACACAAAGGACACACCATCCCCCCAAAAAACAACAAAAACAAACAAGTTGAGAGCAGCTTGTAGCAAGTTGTCGTAAGACAGCCCCATCTTGTCTCCTAGCCACTTCAGACACTATTGTCCAGAGGTTTGCTGTTCCAAACAGTCTTGCTCATGTTCTAATGTGTCACTTTTTGTCATCTTTGACATGTGCATATTTTCTAGCTATCAAAATCACCCATTTCATTGTAGACATTAGTAGGTGCTGCAAACTCTCAAGACTTGTTTAAGGAAATTGAAATCATATCCCCTGTGGTGCCTGGAACTGCAAAGTGTAATCAGTCCTTTAGAATTCTATCTATATAAGCACCTAACTGAAGGCATAAAAGGCTTGATTAAAAGTGTGCTTGTTTAGAGTATGGGCTGTGCAGATAAATGGTGGAGTGATGTAAAGGAAGATGGAAGGCAGCGGGATGGACGAGGACTAGATGGAGAGCGGCAGTGAATCTGCAATGACCACCATAAATCACCTAATTAGAAACATGCAAGGTTTAAGTAGCAACATCAGTCACATCACCACATGCTTTTGTGTCATCTATCTGCTACATTTTTATCTCCTATTTGTCATCCTGCTTGTGCATTACCAGAAATTATTAATGTTCCCAACTGGAACTCACATCCCTCATCCCATACATAGTCAGTGTTTTTGTTCAGGATGCCCCTGGGAGTTCAGCACTCTCAGCTACTGAAGAGAAAACATTAAGAAACATTTTCATTCAGATTCTGTAAAACTTGTGGTGTTAAAACATCTGCCTCTCATGTAAAATCTTATTTGGACTTGTAGGTTTTGCATGCAGAGTACCAGTTGACAGTGTGGACTGACTTACAGTCCTGTAATCTTAAAGGACTATAGAAGTGATTCTGAATATTTTGCCCATTTACTACAATTTATTCACATTTTACAGAGCAACAAAGCATTTTGCAAATCATGTGAGGGAACTAAAGATTTAACAATATGTAATGAAAATGTTCCATCTCTGTGGTTAACAAAGTCAACGTTTATAAAGTGTAGAACACTGATAACTGGCTGTCTTGCAAATGTGAACGACTTTATTCTAGTGATGGCATTGGTGTGAAGAAAATTTTAAGTCTCTGAAAGTTCATTTTCATATCGTAGTGGAATGAATGGAAACCAATGGGTGGTTGAATGGGAGGAAAATTATATTGAAGAAATATGAAGTATGAAGTATATACATTTTGTAGATATTATACTTTACATGCAGAACAATTGGTATGGTCTTTTAACAGCGTACAGATTGATGCATATGAAATGTAACTGTCATGCCAGGATTCACTGATATATATATACATAGATATATATATATATGTATGTATATATATGTGTATGTGTGTGTGTGTATATCTATATATATATCTATATCTATATACAGTACAGGCCAAATGTTTGGACACACCTTCTCATTCAGTGCGTTTCAAGGAATCAAAACTATGAATGAACACGTGGAGTTATGTACTTAACAAAAAAAGGTGAAATAACTGAAAACATGTTTTATATTCTAGTTTCTTCAAAATAGCCACCCTTTGCTCTGATTACTGCTTTGCACACTCTTGGCATTCTCTCCATGAGCTTCAAGAGGTAGTCACCTGAAATGGTTTTCCAACAGTCTTGAAGGAGTTCCCAGAGGTGTTTAGCACTTGTTGGCCCCTTTGCCTTCACTCTGCGGTCCAGCTCACCCCAAACCATCTGGATTGGGTTCAGGTCTGGTGACTGTGGAGGCCAGGTCATCTGCCGCAGCACTCCATCACTCTCCTTCTTGGTCAAATAGCCCTTACACAGCCTGGAGGTGTGTTTGGGGTTATTGTCCTGTTGAAAAATAAATGATCGTCCAACTAAACGCAAACCGGATGGGATGGCATGTCGCTGCAGGATGCTGTGGTAGCCATGCTGGTTCAGTGTGCCTTCAATTTTGAATAAATCCCCAACAGTGTCACCAGCAAAACACCCCCACACCATCACACCTCCTCCTCCATGCTTCACAGTGGGAACCAGGCATGTGGAATCCATCCGTTCACCTTTTCTGCGTCTCACAAAGACACGGCGGTTGGAACCAAAGATCTCAAATTTGGACTCATCAGACCAAAGCACAGATTTCCACTGGTCTAATGTCCATTCCTTGTGTTTCTTGGCCCAAACAAATCTCTTCTGCTTGTTGCCTCTCCTTAGCAGTGGTTTCCTAGCAGCTATTTGACCATGAAGGCCTGATTCGCGTAGTCTCCTCTCAACAGATGTTCTAGAGATGGGTCTGCTGCTAGAACTCTGTGTGGCATTTATCTGGTCTCTGATCTGAGCTGCTGTTAACTTGCGATTTCTGAGGCTGGTGACTTGGATGAACTTGTCCTCAGAAGCAGAGATGACTCTTGGTCTTCCTTTCCTGGGTCGGTCCTCATGTGTACCAGTTTCGTTGTAGCGCTTGATGGTTTTTGCGACTCCACTTGGGGACACATTTAAAGTTTTTGCAATTTTCCGGACTGACTGACCTTCATTTCTTAAAGTAATGATGGCCACTCGTTTTTCTTTAGTTAGCTGATTGGTTCTTGCCATAATATGAATTTTAACAGTTGTCCAATAGGGCTGTCGGCTGTGTAGTAACCTGACTTCTGCACAACACAACTGATGGTCCCAACCCCATTGATAAAGCAAGAAATTCCACTAATTAACCCTGATAAGGCACACCTGTGAAGTGAAAACCATTTCAGGTGACTACCTCTTGAAGCTCATGGAGAGAATGCCAAGAGTGTGCAAAGCAGTAATCAGAGCAAAGGGTGGCTATTTTGAAGAAACTAGAATATAAAACATGTTTTCAGTTATTTCACCTTTTTTTGTTAAGTACATAACTCCACATGTGTTCATTCATAGTTTTGATGCCCTCAGTGAGAATCTACAATGTAAATAGTCATGAAAATAAAGAAAATGCATTGAATGAGAAGGTGTGTCCAAACTTTTGGCCTGTACTGTATATATATAATATTATGTGTCCAAGTGGACGTGCCACAAGGTTGTACTGATTGAGTAGAATCCCCGGGCCACACACCACACACACACAAGAGGCAGAGGTGGAACTATGTGTAAACTAATTTATTGACAAGGTAGATTGGGCAAATAAAATATTAAGAATAAAAATAGGCTATAGCACAGCTACTGGCTTATGATAAAACTATAAAACACACTGGTGTAAGTGTCCAAGTTAAAACAGTCTTTCCTCTAAACAGTCTATATGAGTAATATATTCAGTCCATTCCGACGGCGTCCCGGTATCAGTCCAACCGCGTGCTCCATCGGGGGCGCGCGTTGAAGCCCCCTGGGCGCGCTCTTGTTAAAGCCCAAACTCTAGGGAAAGCGGATAGTGGGTGGTCAGGACCACCCGCTATCTGCTTTCCCTAAAATGTGTGCTCAAGATAGCAATTTTAGGGATAGTGCGTAAAACACGCCCATGGACACACCTCCAGGCGCAAATAACGGAGTCGGCATAATGTATAGCGGGTAGTGTGGCCGCAAGATACCGTTTAGGGATAGCGGAAGCTCCTAAATGCGCGATTCATATGGACCAATAAATCGACCAGTCGACTAACAGACTACAGCCCTAGTAGAGAGCTTCATGGAATGGGTTTCCATGGCCGAGCAGCTGCATCCAAGCCTTACATCACCAAGTGCAATGCAAAGCGTTGGATGCAGTGGTGTAAAGCACGCCGCCACTGGACTCTAGAGCAGTAGAGACATGTTCTCTGGAGTGACGAATCATGCTTCTCCGTCTGGCTATCTGATGGATGAGTCTGGGTTTGGCAGTTGCCAGGAGAACGGTACTTGTCTGACTGCATTGTGCCAAGTGTAAAGTTTGGTGGAGGGGGGATTATGGTGTGGGCTTGTTTTTCGGGAGTTGGGCTTGGCCCCTTAGGTCCAGTGAAAGGAACTCTTAATGCTTCAGCATACCAAGACATTTTGGACAATTTCATGCTCCCAACTTTGTGGGAACAGTTTGGAGATGGCCCCTTCCTGTTCCAACATGACTGCGAACCAGTGCACAAAACAAGGTCCTGAAAGACATGGATGAGCGAGTTTGGTGTGGAAGACCTTGACTGGCCTGCACAGTAGTGAGGGGCGATATGGACTAAAAATTTTATCACGATAATTTCTGGCATTTATTGCGATAACGATAAAAGTGACGATAAAAAATATAAAACAATTCAACTCCATCTTTTTGACTACAAATCTATCACCGCATTCAGTCTTGAGAACCCCACAAATACTGCTCAAAAATAATACTTACTGTAGTCAAATACGCTACTAAACTATACCAATTAAGTTTAAGTAGTACACCTGTACTGCATCCTTTGTAATCACCGCTTTTTTGCAAACTTTGCATATGACAGATGTTTGCTCCAAAATAGTGTATGTTCGTAGGTAAGGCCATGCTTATCGAGGTTGTGGCTGATTCAGTAACACTTCACAATGCTAGCTCCCTCAAATAAGGTGGTGGAGTGGAGACATTGTCAGAAGGTCAGGAAGCAAAGGAGAGGGCTTTCCATTATATGATCTTACATCAGATCAGAGAATGCTGCTCTTACAAAAGACACTATGGGGAGCAAGAGTGTCAGCTTTTGTGAATTACTCTTCCAGCTGAAGCACACAGTTTGCAGTTGCAAGTGGTGATGCGAGATCTTTTTGCTTGTGTAGTGGTCTTCTTAAGGGCTTGTTTGTGCTACATGTAGATTAGCATAAATTTCCTAGTAAATAAGACAAAAGATAACACATTACCCTTGCAGCACATTTTTTATGATATATATTTTTCATTTCAAAGACACCCAAATTTCCTTGCTGTGAACACATTACAAAAAAACAATAAAATGTTCAAAATAAAGCAATATAGAAGAAGACATATAAACAATACGCAAACAAGACAAAATTAAAAAAGAAGAAAAAACTTGTCATCCAGCACAAGGTCTTCTCACACTTCTACTGCTGATGTATATAATGTTTCCAAATCTTTGCAATCATGACGTTCTAGTCCCTAACCCAATGATATAAACAAATGTCCTCTCTAGTGCCTTCAAACACTGGCAAATCCAAAAGAATAGCACCATCAAGATTCTGAATGAGATTTACAATACATATCCTAGATGAAGCCAGATAATGGGATATGTACCAACAATGAATATTTTAGGTTTTGTGGCTTTTGATAGTAGCAACAATTGATAGTTTACTGTGAGGAATGGGTAAAACTTAGGGACTATGGCTTTGAATGGCCTGTGTCCCATTCCCTAAAAATACTATTTCAGTTTCCAGATATAACTCAGAAAACCTCCCTATTTACCTAAGTAATAATCTGTCTTATAGTTCATTCTAAATGACATTTTTTCAAAGGAGGCTACCTTGCCTAACTGGATAAACCCGTCCTGAAAAGTTGACTCCCCTGGAGTCTTCCCGTCCCTTAGTAAAATCTGCCACCCGGCCATTAAACTTGACTGAAACATATCTGAAGCTCCACAATTAGACAATGTCTGTGGGTCACCTAGTACATAAAGTCTGGCGTAAAAATCCAAACTAAAAATCGTGCATTTATTTGTGACCTTAGTTTCCAATTTTAGTGACTTTGGTCTCTAGTTTTTCTGAGGGCATGGGCACATGGGAGTTCCCTTAGCCACCCCCCATGTTAATCTGTCTGCCTTATGCTGTGAAGAAGCCACCTGGCTTCAGGCTTTCTGTGTACCTGACTATCTCTACTCACATTTTATAGCCCATGCCTTCGAATTACTTCATCTGATACATCCTCTGAATGATGTTCAAACTGCTCTATATCAGTGGTGGAAAGACTTTTTCTAGTGGCCAGATACAAGGAGACTGTAGTCCACAGTTGAGAGATAGCCCCTGTAGCCCCTCAGGCTCCGGTCACCCTGGCCCCCCAATCTATCAGGCCCTCCTGCAGGAATGCTCCCCTGGTGCTGCAGGCAGACCAAGCGTGCTCTGATTAGAGCTGCCGCAAGGGAAAAGCTTGTCTGTTTAGTGACAGACTCAGTCCCTACAAGATAAGTTTTCTAATTAACCCACACGGCAGCAATGCACCTGAGATGCAGGGTAGAATAAACCGTCTTTCTGCGGCTGCTGTTCCCCTGCCACCTACGACAGGTTCCCACTGCTTGTCCTTCACTGCCACTCTCACAACGCTGAAAAGTTCCATCAGAGCTTGTCTTGCACAAAGAGCTTTCAGTTTCAAGCAGATTTCTATGCTGCTGAAGTAGGGTGCTAGGTGGATCACTACACTAAGGTTTGATCCAAACCAAAAGTATCTTTTATTCAATGAATGAATGAATGAAGTAATTAATTAATTACAGGATGCAGTGCTTGGTTGTATAATAACATTTTTTTTCTTAGGCGCAAATGTGCTTCTAATTAAAAAGAATTGAAACTAGATGGCATACATACGCCCACCAACTCAACTGTCAAGACATGTCACTGCATGTTGTATTTTCACTCAAATTTAATAATTTCTTCAGTGCCCCATTACCAGTTTGTTTCACATCAGGAGATGCACATATTGCCATGCCTGTACATGAAATGGAGCATAAGATGCCAAATTCAAGGTACTTTCATGCATGTTAATCAACTATCTTACTATCATGTGGCTAGTTGGCACTGTATTTGTTCACTGGCCAGCAGGGCGATTATGTCTAAACTGTTAATGAGCTCTCCAGTGCCCCCATGTGGTTTGATTGGGTCAGTTATGGAGTGTTCTCTCGGTAGGTGAAAAACCTTCTGAGATATCATGCAATCAGAATGGGGCAATATAAGTCCTAGTGATGGGTATTCCTTCTCTTTTCAGTCAGTCACATAATTTGGCTCAGTTCACCAATGTGAGCCTGCTCCTTTGGCTCCCAAACAGCTCTTTGTTCAATAACATTTCCAGTCAGTAAAAGTCAAAATTAACAAAAGTTTGACCTATGATTTGTGTTTCTGCACATTAACTCACTTACTATTAATTGTTCAACGAAATCTTACATGGCCAATTAAAAATTAAAATTATACTGCCTGTGTTTCTCACCCATGGACGCACATGGTCTACTGATGTACATGCTATTTACTTCTTATGGACACATTCTGTAGCACGCAGGAAGAAGTCACACACCCAACCCGCTATTCTCATTAGATTTTGGTCTAAATCTGTATTATGAATCAAGTAAAATGTCATAGGACCGTATCTATGTGCTACACTACTGAGAAGACATACAAATTGTTACATTATATCAGGTTGCTGTTGGTGGTGTGTTTGATTACATCCTCCCTCTCTGTGCTTATTTTAACATTATTTTCTTATAATTTTATTGCATAATCACTGTTTTATAGCAGGTTTTAGCAATGTTTTAACTTGTTTTAATTGGATTCTCTGCTATACAAGCCACAGTGCGTGAACCTCAGCTTATTTACAAGCCGAGTAAAACTATACCTGTGTCATGGTTCTCTGCACCGGTCCTGGCTACATATTCTCAACCTTAAGTGAATGGATTGCAAAGTTATTGCCTATTGTTGACTAGCCTGGAACCACGTTACACCATCTTCAAGAGCTGGATCACTCCCATTTGGGCCTGTTGCTGTGTTGTGTTGTTTTGGAATGTACTCTCTCAGTTTCCAGCCATGTTGTTTTATTGCCATCCCTGAATGTGGACCACAACGCCTAAAATTACGGTAGTTGTTTTCCTGACTGCTTTGGCTGGTACAAGTAAAAAACAGAGTAATTTCACACAGTTAAACAGAGCTGCTGAAGTTTTTTTTTTTTTTTTTCTTTTTTTTTCTGTTGCCTGCTTTCAGCCTCTGGATCATCTCACAGGCCTGACTGTGTGTGACATACTGCAGCACACCTCATTTCCCTGTTGGCACTGACTGTGAGCTGTAAACTGAAAATATTTCAAATTTTGGTTGTTTTTTGTATATAAAAATGAGTGGTACATCATAGAAACTAGTTTGTAAAGGGTCAATTATTCAATTTTATTGACTGAATTATAACAGTAATGGTTGGACTGAACCTCAATAACATGCCAAAAAAAAAAAAAAAATCTGAAAAGAATAATCCTTTTATAAATTATACCTTCAGCCATCACGAGGACTCAATGAGTCCTTAACAGGGTGAAAGTTATTTTTTACCTCAATCTTACACTATGTAAAAAGTAAAAATGCATAAAAACTAATATTTTCCATAAACACTGCCTGACACCAGGGGCAGTGATAGTCATTTAAAAAAAAATCCCTCCAGCCCCTTCTAACTTGGATTTTGGGGTGTTTTTTTTTTGTATAAAAATGAGTGGTACATCATAGAAACTGGTCTATAAAGGGTTAATTATTTAATTTTACTGATTGAATTATAACAGTAATGGTTGGACTGAACTTAAATAATTAAATATATTATACCTTCAGCCGTCACAAGGACTCAATGAATCCTTAACAGGATAAGTGGATGTAATTTTAAACAAGGTACAAGGGTTAAAGGTCTGTAATATGAACATGTTTGTTAAACTCTGGTTTGGTGTTCTTGATTTATTGCCATTGTTATTACCAACATTTTTTCTGTTGTTTTGTTGTTGTTGTTGTTGTTTCTTAATAGAAACTGAATGCTCCAGCTGTGCTGAAAGCCCCCAAGGAGAGGAAGCCTAGTAAGAAGGAGGGAGGAGCCCCAGGGAAGGCATCCAGCCTCCCAGCCATCCTCTACAGGTGAATACAGAGCCTCTGGGGAGTTGCTACATATAGGATATAAAAAAGGGTAAAAGAAAGGTCGACAAAGCAGAATATAAATGTTTGGTTTATTGTTAGTCTCAAGGGCATGACCAGAACGCCTGTTACTTACTGTGTAAAGTTATCACTTTATGTAGACTCAACCTACACATTTGATCATGTTTATTATTATATTATAGTATTTATTAATAAAAAATTGTATTTGTGTATATATGTACACACACACAGACACATCTATCTATCTATCTAAATATAAACTCAGCACAAAAAGTAAAGAAATTTGTGTTTGGTAGATTATTTCTTTGTTGTAACAATGCTTCTTGGCAATAAATATTATACCGTTGGAAAGCCTGTTTATTTCGCTTTTAAGTGGCGCCACATTTGTAAGGAACATGCATTTGTGGGATGAGCAGCAGAGCTGAGTATGTGGGTTGTGCCCATGAAAAATTTGCCAAATCTTCTCTGCCAATGCCAAACAGCTAATTTTGCTGTTGCTATTGACTCTTGTTTTGAGCTTCTGGTACCCCCAGGTGCTGCCAATCAGGTGCCTGATTGGCACCTGTGAGCATGGGCCCTGCTACAGTGGTCAGCAGGTGTCTGGTCCAAGAACCAGCATGCCACGTTTGACTGATCTGGATAGGGCCTGTGCAACAGGGCAACTTCAAGCTGGTGTTCCACAAAACCAAGTTGCGGCATTATTTGGAGCGAGCCCTAGTACCATCTCCAAAGTGAAGGCCAAGTTCCATATAACGGGGGATGTCAGAGACAGGCCATGAAGTGGGCATCCCAAGAAGACAACACCCCGAGAAGACCGTTTCCTCACCCTGTCAGCACTTAGGTACCGTAGGCTGTCTTCTACAGATTTGCAGTCAAGGTTTGCAGGACGATATGGCCAGTGGCTCTCTGCCCAGACAATCCGGAACAGACTGCACACAGCCAATCTCCGGTCTCACAGGGCTGCCAGGAGGCCTGCCATGACTGCCCTTCACTGTCAGGCCTGTTTGCGCTGGTGTCGGCAACACGTGCAATGGAACCGGAACATGTGGAGGAACATTATGTTCAGCGATGAGTCCAGATTCAGCCTACGGCAATTGGATCGTAGGGTCAAAGTGTGGAGAAGACGCGGAGAACGCTATGCTGATTGCTGTGCCGATAGAGTAATACATCTTTTGGTGGAGGCAGTGTGATGGTGTGGGGCGGCATCTCCCTCACTGGAAAAACGAGGCTTGTCATCATTGAAGGCAATCTCAATGCAGAGAGATATCGAGATGAGATTCTGTAACCAGTGGCAATCTCATATCTCCACAGTCTGGGATCGAACTCTGTCCTCCAAGATGATAACACTTGCCCCCACAGAGCGGGGTTTATCAGAGACATCCTCCAGAATTTTGGAGTGGAGAGGATGGAATGGCCTTCCAGCAGTCTTGACCCCAACCCATTGAACACTTGTGGGATCAGCTTGGGCCTGCTGTTCGTGCCAGAGTGACCAACACAACCACGTTGGCTGACTTGTGACAAATGCTGGTTGAAGAATGGGATGCCATCCCACAGCAGTGTGTGAGCAGGCTGGTGACCAGCATGAGGAGGAGGTGCCAGGCTGTTGTGGCTGTGTATGGTTCTTCCACATGCTACTGAGGCTCCTGTTTGTTAAATGAATAAATTGTTAAATTGCCAATATGTCTTGTTTCTTCAAACTTCAATCATCCAATCCACCAAACACCAAACAAGAGTCAATGGCAGAATAAGCTGTTTGGCATTGGCAGAGAAGATTTGGCAAATTTTTCATGGGCGCAACCTACATACTCAGCTCTGCTGCTCATCCCACAAATGCATGATCCTTGCAAATGTCGCGCCATTTAAAAGGGAAATAAACAGGCTTTCCAACGGTATGAGATTTATTGCCAAGAAGCATTGTTACAACAAAGAAATAATCTACCAAACACAAATTTCTTTACTTTTTGTGCTGAGTTTATATACACACACATATACACACACACATATATCACATCATCAGCTCCAACACTCTAATGTAGTAACATTTGGTACACATATCTAGCTATCTGCTCTACATGTTTGCCTCCAGGACCATCAATGTACAGCATATTTATTTTCAACCATTTTCAGTTTCTTGGAAATTATTTCCCCCCAAGGGTTTTTCATGTAGTTACTGATTGGTCCAAGGGGTGACTGTATAGTTTACACCATGTACCATTTATGGAATGCCAAATTTCTCCCAAAAAGCAGTCAGACAATTTAAGTGGCCTTACAAAATTTATTTGAGTTGTTACATATCAATGTGGAAATAAGAGAAACATTACAAATGTATATTTTACGATCCACAAAAATTAATGTTGTTCAGTTTGGTTATGTCTTTATGTAACTACTGTGCCAACTCACTTGCTTATCGATTGACTGGAAAATTTAACCCCATTCTCTAGTTTGACCTGTTAATGGTTAAAGTGATAGTCTGGGTTCTTCCCCATATAGTGGTATTTCCTCCTCAGTACAAGATAGATCCTTGAAGTTTGACCCATCAATTCCTCCCCTGTTATCAGATCGAGCGCTTCATCTGGACGTATTCATCTCCAAAATAAATAGTATACCTGGACCACCAATCAACATAATTCTGAGCAGCCCAAAAGCCCAAAGCTGAAAAAATGTTTTTGAAGGGTGCATTACAGCACACGTTTGTTGGAGATTCATTACCGCAATTTACCAGCCATTTTGCTGGCTAACTGGTGGAACTACTTTCTGTATCACTACACAGTGGCTTCACCTACCAGGTGTGTTAACAAACATCCAGTGCTGATGGGAGCTTTTGCTTGCGTGTATATTGAGTTTAGTAAAATGTGTTTCAATAGAAGCCCCACTAGCACTGACCAGAGCACTTCCTGGGGACTTGGCCGTGAGCCATGAACCGTGAGAAACTCTCATTGTGATGAATGGGGCGCCATTTTTGAGTCGTCAAGCATCACTAACCATTCACTACCATCTAGGGCTGTGCCCAATCTCAGTTAACTGAGTAACCATGCACTTTAGCAAAGGGCAGCCATTTGCACTGCCTGTCATGGCAAGTGACATTTCTGTTGGATTGGCACTGAACAGTTAAACTCCAGAGTAACTGGTAGTCCTACTACTGACTAGCAGAAGATGCCTTTGGGACATATGTGTTGATCAGTAAACAGTTGTGTGTGTGGATCGCACAGCAGCTGAAAGATGTTTCAGAATAGCATGTGTGTGTGTCTGTGTGTGTGTGTGTGTGTAGCAGCAGCTATTTGTGTGTAGATAACTAGTGATTTGAGCAGTAGTTATTTGTGTGTTATTGTGGATTGTGCACTGAAAGCAAAAAGTTGACCTCAAAATGAAAGGAAAAAGGTTTCCAAATTCCCTCAGTGACTGTACACGTCACTGTTTACAAATGCAGATTCAACACTTCAAAAGTCAATTTTACATTTGCACAAACTGAAAGATATTTGTTGTGGATTGCAAAATACATTTCTTGTTCATCTCTTATTTGTGGATTAGAATGCATCAGGCTAATGTCTGTCCATACTTAGATACCTCACATTGATGGAAAAGGTGGGCTCCATGAAGCAGGTGAGTGCAGGAGCCCAGAGAAGTGGTGGCATTAAGCCAAAAAGGCTACGCTGTCAGGCGAAAAAAGGATCATGATTAAAAAAAACGTACAAACTTGCCTCAAAGGAGGCCTGTGTCATTGGTAGGGGAAACCATGTTTACTGTTGCCATGTCGGGGATATTTTCCTGCAGTTGTGGGATCTGTAAGAAGAACCAAGACCAGCATCTGCTGCTGCTCTGTGATACCTGTAAGCTCTACTATCACCTGGGCTGCCTTGAACCGCCACTAACACGCATGCCCAAGAAGACCAAGAACAGCTACTGGTAAGAAGAACTAGCACACTACTACATAGACTGGGGATGATGGGATCCCACCTCACATATTCACATGCCCATATTCTTACACAAGATACACTGGGATTCAACAGTAAGCATTTCTTTTGAATGTGGTTGTAGCTGTTTTTTTTGTTTGTTTGTTTGTTTGTTTGTTTTTTTAACTACTGTGACATATCTTAAAGTAGGAATGGCTCGATACTACTTTTTCACATCCGATATCGATACCGATACTGCAGCCTTGAGGATTGGCCGATACCAGTCCGATACCGATCCAATTCTTTTTGTCACTCTAAAAGTTGTTAATAATATGTGGATGTAATTTGCTTGATACTGACATCTAAAAACACCACATTCACTGTACAACAACTATTCTGGTCCCCTAAAGAAAGAAGGAAAATATGTGACAACAACTGAAGTCATGTGTAACTGCTGTGGCTTTATTAAAACTTAAAGCTCACATCGCTTTTAACAGCATTTTTAAACACAACAGACCCAGCTGCACCATTCAAATGTTTGAAATAAAATAAAAGTGCAACTTGGTGCAAATATTTAAATTAAATAAAATAATCCCAGTGTATAAACAGAAAAGTCACATTATACCTTAATGACATTGCAAAGCTGCAATAAATGATTTTATGAATTAACATAAAATTAAAAATATAAAAAAATATCCACTAGAATAATGTAGGCACACACAATCAAAACAATAAAAATCTAGGCTATACACCTGGGGTCCGTTTCACGAAGCAGGTTCAACAAACTCTGAGTCTTACCCCAAACTCTGAGTTGATCTACTCTGAGATAGGAAACTCTGAGTTTTCAGTTCCAGAAAAGCTGATTTGAGTTAGTTTTATCAACTCGGAGTAGTTTCACCTGGAGTTAAGCGCGTGCACCATAGATATAAAAATACAGCGTCAACGGGGCCCCGATTTGACGAGTCACCATCGCAACGGGGAAGTGTCGGGCTGCGTTTTTCACCCCAGTTGAATTGGAAATCTTAATGCATTCATACAGCGAGTTTGAATTTTTTTTTTTTTTTTTTTTAAAGTGCAACACCGCTGCAGCGGCAAAGGAGAGGGAGATGGCGTGGGAGAACACTGCTGCTCGGGTCAAAGCATAAGTTTAAATGTAGTCCGTTGCAATCAGTAATATTACAGGGGAAAACTGCTTGAATGGTAGCCTATTAATTTATTTCATTTAGGTTCCGAGGAACGGTAACGCTTAAAAAGATAATTGTCTGGAAATGCTAAAACATCTATGCGCGGTCTTATAACTATCTCCCAACGAATATTTAATTCTCTGCGCAGTAACACTGCACCTTCATCCACGGGATCATTGTCAAAAGGACATGCCATGTTCGTGAAAAGAAAGTCGCCATCTAACTACTAATGGACTTCTAATAAAGGCCTACTGACAGTTTTTTTTTTTTTTAATAATTTTTAAAAAAAAAATAACAGACGGCAGAACTAATACGCCACGCCAAAACTCGCCTGCTGACTGAATGAATGAGGAAGTTAAATACCGTGTGTGGCTGAAAGAGGGCGGACACAGACAGAAACTCGGCTAGAGTTACCCCTCTTTCTCTGGTTTGAGTTACCTCCCTTTGTGAAACGGAAAACTCAGAGTTTCCCTCATTTCAGGGTTAACAGACTCAGAGTTTTCACTAAGCCTGCTTTGGGAAACGGACCCAAGATTTGCTGCACCAAAACAAAAACGGTTCGCCTTTCTTTGCACTCGCCTGTAAAAAGTCTCCGTACTGCTTTCCATGATGCTTCTTCAGATGCTTTATTAAGTCCGTTGTGTTAAAATGTCCGGTTTTGCTACCACCCCTTGAGACACTCATTTTGCAAATGTTGCACTCAGCTGTTTTACTTTTGTCCTCCGTTAACATAAAGTTAACGGAGGACATGACTACAGCTCTGCAGGCTTCTGCTCACGTGACGAAAACATAGGCACATGGCAACCATGGCGACAGCTCGTCTGTGTTACGGCATGTCGCGCAAAGTGAAGTTGAGGATATATGAGATAGTTTGGGCTTATGGGTTGGATCGGACGGGTTCTAATAAAAAAAATCCGATGCCCAATCTAGTCATTTTGGCCTGGATCGAACTCGATACCGATCCAGTGGATGGGATTGGACAATCCCTATCTTATAAGATTGTATGAGCATTTTCATCCTTAGTACATTCCAAAATTATTACAAGAATTCAGTATTTCTCTGCAATCATATTCTTGTCAGGGTGGAAAAAAAAGTTTTAATAGCCCTCAGTTGCAAAACAGACCAACATCTCATGTAACAACTTAACAAAGACAACAAAAAGAGAACAGAATTTCACAAAAACAACACTGTAATTATAAAAAATAGATTCATAAATATAAGGTAAAACTTAAAACAGCTTGACCATCACTGAACATTAAAAGTTTCCTTCTGAAACCGAGGGTGATAGTTACTTAATAATACATATTTATGCATACTTTGATGCATACTTGCATCTGATAAAAAATGTTGCGATAGAATCAATTTATAGGGCATTTGCATCAACTAGTAGTGTAATATTGATCAGCTCTCCAATAAATATGTAACCATGAACTGCTCTATATCCGTTTCATTGTTGATGAATGAAACAGATTGTCTGATATCCAATTCATATAAAAGGCAAATAGCAAACCTGTGCATTGGTCAAATTGTAAAAGCAACAGTGAAAAGTGTTATTTAGCCAGTACATGTTAACTGGGTGGTGGTAGTAGTAGTATACATTAGGGTTCCCAGTTTATTTATTCATATTAGGCCTGACATTTCAGCCCAGTCAGTGGCAGCAGGATTATCAGATGAAGGATGGTGAGATGGTGGAAATGTCACAGTCCCCCCCTAAACTACTGGAGTTCTTTATCTAGAGAAGAGATACAGCCCTTTGGTGCATCTGTTTCTCCATACATGGTAGTTACATTCCATTTCTGTCACTTGGTAAACTACTGCTTCAACTGGTTTATGCCAAACCAAGTCAAACCTTTTTCCGTATTATTTTGAAAATTAAGGATGTGAAGAGAAGCAGCTGGTGCTATAATTCAGGGTGGTTATTTGTTTGTATAGCACAATCTTTGTGACTGGAGCAATTCATTAAAATTATGAACAAGAGGAGCATGATGCTGTTCCGCTTTATTGGATTAAAATTAGAAAGCATTTGAACGATAAAATTGTGTGGAGCCCAAATCATACCTAATTACAAAGATCTGCACATGCAAGAATCCAGAAAGACGAGAGGGTGCTATGCTGGTTTATGCAGTAGACACACAGGAGTTGAATATTGCTGGGTTTGTGAAACCAGTACTACTGTTATTGTATGACAGTTTCCATGCCCGTGTCCAGTCTTCACACCATGCAGTAAATCTCAGCAATACATCACATACACACAAATTTGTATTTAGAAGGACATATGGCAGGATGGCATTTTGAGTATGGATCCAGATACTATACATTCTGACTTTTTACTATTATCTAACACCTTTTCCTAGTGTTCTGTAATAAGCGTTAACTACATTAACTGCCATGATCTACCTCTAGGGAGGAAAGAAGCCTAAATACTGCCACGACCTGCATCTTTATTAATTAATCAATTTATTTATTTATTTACGTAGCTCCTTCTATTCACTGAAGACTGTGACTGAAGACCGTGTGTATTAGGCTGTGGTTGTAGTAAGGGCCGGGGATAAGTTTAGGGTTAGGAAGCACTGCCTTATAGACAACTTTCTGGGGAATACCATGTGCAGACACTGCTTTGGAAACCTGCAGGCAAGCTAGCTTGCATTCTGATTAGCTATGTTCAGTGCAGTTGTCTAAATGCTAATGGAACTATGTGTGTTGGCAGAGCCGACAAGTGATTAAGTAAATAAATAAGTCACAATTGCATATCACTGCTACTTGATAAATCGTGCTGTTTGCAAAACTGTTGTATAAAAAATAACATCACACTTTTATACTGAATGTCAGCATGGCTAGAATGATCTTCAGCCAAATCGTCTTACAACCAAATCACAGCCATGCTGGTATTCAGTATAACAGCAGTCCATCTCATGTGATATTGCATAATTTTACCATTTAATAGCAAAACATGACCGTACTACGTCTGCATCAGTTTGATTGGGTTCTTAATCACTACCAGTGACTTAGTGATTATGTTGTCCAGTGCTTAGATTTGAAGATGTCTCTTTGCTGCTGAACAGGGGAGGATGGGGCTACAACTGAGCAACTGGTGCCATAAGACACTTGAGCTACAAAAGCTAAAATTTTTCATTCTCAAGGCACAAAAGCAAATGCCAAAACAGTGTTGTTACTCCTATGTAATTAGTATGGGAATTTATCACCTGTTCACTAGACATTTCAGTTGGATCTCCTCTTTAATTATCTAGCTTTCTCATCTCTATTGTGAAAACATGAATTGTTAGTTTATTATTTTCTGCCATCTTGCCGCTACTGTAGGTCAAGGGGATGAGAACGTTGAAGAGGCTAAAGACTGACATCAGTTTACAAATATCCAACTGACATATAGTCATGTTTGTGATATCATGTAACAGTATGACATTAATACCAAATATCACAGATAACGTTACTCTCATTGAGCTTATGTTGCGCCTTTGTTGCTATCTTAATAGTACCCGCCATTGTTATTGAAGAGTTGTAGTTTGGAGTAAGGACTTCTATAGTACTACCTACAGGAGACAAATCTCTAGAAAAAATTAAAATGGAGTATCAATATTGGAATTTGCAGAATGGATTCTGAATCGGAAAAAACAAATTGCTATGTATTGGTATATTGATTTTTTTCACCCAGCCCTATTATCTGGCTCTTTTTTTTCACCTTCTGATCAGAACAAGCCATGAAAGCCTGTTTTCTACAGTAAAGAGAAAAGATTTTCTCCCCAGATAATAAAATCAATACATTGTAGTGGACAGAGCTGGTTCTTTTTCTTCCCCTTAGGCAATGCTCCGAGTGTGACCAGGCCAGCAGCGACGAGGCAGATATCGCCATGGAGACGCTGCCCGATGGCACAAAGAGGTCCAGGAGGCAGATCAAAGGACCAATTAAATTCATCCCGCAGGAGATGTCGCCAGAGCCCAAGAAACATCAGGTAAGAGACAACTGTGAGACAAACTGTAAATATAAAATGTGATATGTGGATGAATAAATCACTGAAACCAAAAACTACAGCCAAAAAATAAGATTTGAAAGTTTATAAGCCCAGTCTGACCTTCACTCCACTTCAGACTAGAGTCTCACTGATATCCATGTTGGTTAACATAGACTGAAGAGTTATTTGAGTGACTAATTGAGAAATGTGTATTGTACAAATTAATATCTGTCTACAAAAATAAATAATTTCAGTTTTCTTTATTTTAGATTCATGTATCTCTATAAAGTAATCAAAGAGTCATTCAAGGTTAAGATTAGTATGTTATCAGTTTATTCCCTTGTGTATAAAATTTCAATATTTCTGTCATGTAAGTAACTTAGAATTGTAGGCATTCCAAGTTTACAATAGTTTCAGTGGTATTTACCCAAAATGCACAAATCCATGCTGGATGCAGAATCACTAGAGATGCAAAGCTCTTGAACCCCAGGCTGCAACCAAGCCGGGTTGAAAGACATCGGGGTCGATATTTATCAAGCTTCTCAGAATTATTGAAGAATAGTACTAAAAGTGTTTGTATGACTAAAAGTGGCCACTTCTCAGAGCAGGATACAGGAGTTGGTTATTGTCCTAAATGTACTGTATGTAAAGAGCAGTAGGAGTTAGACTTTGAGAACTCCTACTGTCACAATTGCCAATTGAAACTAATGATGACATATTGTAGTCAATTTTTCTTCAGCTTTTTAAACAAGACAAATATATATATCTAAAATTGGCCAAGTCAAGTTAAATCTATTTAATATATTATATTGTAACTTTGTTACTGTAAAGTCTTTACAGTAAGGCACAGACCACCTTGAAGGTTGGCATAGTGAGAAACATCACCTAACCTCAAATCAGGCCTCCCCAATCTCTTTAAGAGGATTACACCATTAATAGACCATTCATATTATATCTACATATTTATGGCCCTTTTCCATTAGTATCTACTCGGCTCGACTCTACTCGCCTCGACACGGTTTAGGTGGTTTTCCATTACAATTGAGTAGCACCGCGCCGTGGGTGGAGTCGCCGGCGCACCGTCCAGCTCCCTCTGGATTCTTTGGGCCGCCACAAAGCTCAGAAAAGTCTCCACGTCTTTATTTGACCGCGGTTGCGGTGTGCTTGCCATTTTCCGACTTTGACAACTTCACTGACGACCAATGCGCACGGCCGCTGTTGCCGTCTTTTTTTTTTTTTTTTTAAATGTCGGGTTTTGTTTTCGTGCGGGAGTCGCTCTCGTCACTCCCTGTCCAATCAGTTGCCTGCACGGCGTTAACGTCACATTTTCAGCTCGACTCAGCTCGACTCAGCTCGCTTGGAACCCCGGCTGAGTAGGTGCTAAAATGGGACCTGCTAGCAGGTACTACGACCTAATGGAAAAGCTCTTAAACCGAGTAGAGTCGAGCCGAGTCGAGCTGAGTAGGTACTAGTGGAAAAGGGGCTTTATTTATTGGGGAAGTGATACCATCTATGTGTATAGTTTAACCAGCTATTGGTTCGTAAATTATTTAACTATCTCTCAATCACCATTTAATCAACAGCCACCCATTTTCAATTACCATCAATTACCAGCAATTCTCTTGTTGCAAGGAAATACAGCTGTAGCCATGACTTTTGTTTCTGCAGAGAGGGCCCACAGTGTCATCTTGTAGACGGACTAATGGCTTACGGACAAGCTTGGTCACATAAATGATACCATCTCATTCCAATAGCTTTCTTTTTTCTATCTCAGAATTATCCAGTTTCCCGCAAAGGAAGGTAAACAACAAGACTATGCAAGCTTAGCTTAGCCAGACCACCACTACAATGCACATCACTTAAATGGAACATTTTCTACATTTTCTGCAATTCCACATTCCTAGTGTTTGTTTGTGTACATGCACAGTAGCACCAAATTAGTTCAAACATAGGGTAGAGGTAACATTTCCTACATTTCCCACTAAACAACCTTTCTGCAATTCAGTCACCTTCCTGTTGGAAGGTGACTGAATTGGGCTGTCAACAGTTGTTGCATGCCGGCTGGTAAGAACCAGCGGGTCATTTGTGCTGGACACAGGGCTACATGGCACCTAGGAGCTCAGAGCCATCTTCTCCTTGTTGGATTGTTGATTTTTTTTTCCTTTTCTTAACTTTTCCCTTGATTCGGCGTTCAGTGGCCGGGTTTTTTGGACATGTTCGTGGTCCGTCTTTCATTGTTTCATGTTAACCCATGCCTTTATAAGTAAACTGCTGCCTGAAAATCTCTTACAGTAACATGAAGATGGCAAAAGAAACTAAACTTTTCCCAAGTGATACTACTCACTGCAGAAATATGTTGTGGTCTGATACAGCTATTTCATTATGCTTATAGGAAGCAGCTTAATTGATGCTAACATCATGCTTGTGTAACATTAGTGACAAAAAGTAAACATGACTTACAGAAATGTCTTACAAAGAGCTCTCACAAAGAGTGTTTGCATTTCATATATTCCTGCATAGCACTTCTGCTGCAATGATAAGCCATTTCATACTTACAAAGTGTACAGCACACTGTGTTACGGGTCTCTTTTTAAAGTATTGCCATACTTTTTAATGTTAGGTGTTGAGGTTTTTTAGATGAAGGTTCATTTTCTCCTTTTGCACCAAGTGTGCAGTCATTATGCTGGCAGGAGGACAAGTCAAAACATTTCAACATCAAAGACACGATGTGTCGTCTCGGCTCTGTCAGTTAGCAGGAAGTCGTTCAGCTGGTCCACACAATTGAAAGCAATGGCATCTGCAAGAAAATCAGTTATTAATTGAAGTTCCCCATTGTCAGTAAAGGAGATTATGTTGTTTTTGTTGGTCCTTTACCACCTGACGTGCACTGTTCGTGTTACATCTTTCTGTTGCTCAATCTCTCATCTAGCTCAAGTTGTCAAGGGTTACCTTTGCTGATTTTCCACCTGAACATCATGACAGTAATAGAGCATTTGGTTCACCCAGTGACAACACTGATGAACCTTTTCGTGAAAAGGACTGCATTGACTATATCCACAAGTTGAAGAACTTGTGAGCCTGGGGCCAGATTCTCCAAAAAGTTCTTACTAATAATCTTAAGACGTTTCGTAAGAGGAAAAAATGAGAAGTTCATAAGAATGTTCTCAAGTGCTATTCCCCATTATTTTCTTAAGAACTGCACATTATCTTAAGAACTTCTTAACTTTTTCCACTTACGAACTTCTCAACTATCTACCTTTATGTAAACAAACAGCCTCTAGCTGCAACCCACAGCAGTTCCATCTAAAATACAACAAAACAATATCCATTATAGTCTCAACTTTGATTTGATGTTATAAAAGTGCTTTCTCAAAAATTGAGATACATACTTTGTATTGGACAGCTAAACAAAATGTCCTCATATAGACTCAGAAACAATAGCCTGTATGTGTCTTTATACTGGTTTAGATATTAGGCTGAATTACAGTTTAGTTAACGATTATCACTATGTTAACATATACAATGTAAAATTATTAAGGTATTAGCCTACTACATTAATCTATGTTATATAATCAAATTTGGCTCTAAATTAATCAAAGATGTTTGAAAAACAGCTTACCTTCACACAGCATGTGGTTACTTAAGACGACCTTTACCTGTCTTAAAGTTACGATACTATTTAAGAAAAATAGTAAAATAATTTCTTTCAAGAATCCCATTTATTCTTAAGAAAAATCTTAAGAATAAAGTTGAGAACATTCTTCAGATCTTTTGTTTGGATTCTTAAGATATTTTGTTTGTGAATTCGAAAATATCTTAAGATTCTTCTTAAACCCAAACTTAAGAAAAAAAGTGGAACTTAAGAAGAAATTTAATCTTAAGAACCTTTGGAGAATCCGGCCCCTGGTTCTTCAACTTGTGCAATTTATCCACATGGTGCAGTTTGCACAACTCAGTAGCATAATTTTCACTTGTAGTAACTTATTAATTTTGGTATTCTTTGCACGACCTCTTTTGACTGCAGTTGCCTCTAGCTGTTTAGATTGATAGTAGGATTTATTTTATCAAATAATCCATGATAAACAGCTTATTGACTCTATTTTGGATTCATCGTCTTCCTGCTTGGACATCATTTTCAGCTGGTCTGCTCAAAAGTCCAAGACACATTCCAATGCCCTGTCAGTTGTGGGAAATCCCAGGCACGAGCTTTGGAGCAATGCTCAAAACGGAAATAATCACATGTTCCACACATGGAATTTTTATCCCACATTCATGGACAGTTGTCTAAAGAAAATGTAAGAAGAACTTCTCTTTATCCACAGCCACTTAAATTAAGGAGCAGATTCTACACACTAATGAAGCAGCATTTCCTTCCATCCATTTAACTATTACTTATAACTATAATGTATACAAATCTACAAAATGTAATTTTTATATCACATTACACATGGGCCTTTTGGTGTCTTAAAGACAAAATGTTTAGGAAAAATCAAGGAACAATGAGTGTACTTCTTTTACAGAGCTGGAGAAATTTAATTTCTCAAGACAAAGTTCCAGTAGTGTGGGTCTTTGGCTTCCTCTGTGTTTTAAGGGGATATTGACATACAGATGAATTATTTCTCAAAACATTGTGGTTTAGACTGAAACTTGCCAGGTTGCAATAAATGTTCTAGCTGATTTCTCGGTCAGACTTTTGACTATGGCCATAGAAGTGCCATAGTATCTGAACTGTGTCCTATTTGTGGTGCAACATTTTCTGTCAGCTGTTCGCGAACAGAAATCTCTCCACCTCTCCATGGATCCGACTTATCTATCCCAACCATGCTCTGATCCTGCGATATAGACCTGCCTCCCTCGTCCCTCAAGAAACACTCAAGATTGATATCTTTCCGGGGGCTGGAGTTGGGGTGGGGATGGCAGGCTCTCCAGCCTTTTCCTTCGTCTTTCTCTTTTCTTTTGTTTTAAGACTGTCATTATCTAACCCATTCCCACATTCAAGAACAGGAGTGGGGGTTGGGGGGAGTGGGGATTGGGGTTGGGGCGGGGGGCTTTCTACCTCTGACTGTGGACACTCACAGCATGTTCAACACTGCTGAAGCTATCAGTGATCAAATGACAAAAACAATCTTCACATTTTCAAATAGAGAAATGAACAAAGAAAAGGCATGTCTTCCCTCTCCTCTCGAGGTTACTGCTCTGTCTATCTGTTACAGAGAGGGAACTGAAGAGTGGAGGAGCACAGTGCCAGTCTGGGTTAATGTATTTTCCTGTTCAGGTTTGGAAAACCTAGGCCTTGACGTGTGCTTAGGACCCTGCTGGAGTGCTCAGGGATTAAGCAGCTTTTTCTGATTTTTCTCGCCACCACAACCACCCAGTCAAGGCACTTCAGTGCAGCATTTATCTTCAAATGCAAGCCGTGCGATGGCAGGCGCTAAAAAGGCCCTCCTTTGCATTTTTAATGCTTTTACCAGGGCACCCAGGCACTGGCACTTCTCTAAAGCCATGTTTCAATTTATCAGGGCTGGCTAATCGACCTCCCACTGGCCTCTGAGGATGTGGTGTGTGTAGTGGGGGGGGTAGTATGTGGAAAAGGAGGGTGTGTTGGTGTGTACGTGCACATGCACACACCCGCATTTGGCCATGAGGGCTAAAATGGCCCAGTGCCACCATCATGAAGCTGAGACTCCTTTGGCTGTTTTTCATGCCCTGTCGTGGGTAGTGCCTACTGGAGTAGAACCTTTAAAGTCAACCTGTGAACTGAATTTTATTTAGCATATAAGAAATGCTGTAGCTGTAAAATTAATGCTCCATAGCGCACACTTCCTGATTTTACACAGCACAGCCCCTCTAAAGATAGAGCAGATCTCAGGCATTCTTATCTTTAAGCCAGCATATTCAGACAAAAATCACTGAGCCTTATGTAAGAACCATGAATTAAGCCTGGTTTTCTGTTAAATGAGCATAATGTTAAAGAATCCAAATAGGACTTTCTCTAAATATTTATGGATACATTTTTATGATATCCATTGATACTAAATTCTGTTGCCCCTGGATGCTGCTCTCTATCAACATGTTTTATGTTACCTTTCATATAAATCCACAATTTACATGAAGGCATTTTTTTAGAGCCTCTAATTTGGGGAAGCTTTGGGGGGAGGGGTGGACAACACAAAACATCCCCATTTATATGATGATGTAATGTCACAGGAACCGTACAACAGCCTCTTAGGTTTGAATATGCTATAGAGTAAATGAAAGTTACGTTTGGCACTGACCAAAAGTAGAGAGGAGGTTTTTTTCTTATCATTGAACATCTGTTTTTATTCAGAACAGAAGCTGGGAAAGAATGTTTTGACCAGCCATTAGTGATTCATCACAGAAAGTTGCCATTTGAAGTTAAACATTTATTGTTTTTTAGCACCACACTGTTACTGTCTCCACAAAATGACATTAGTTTTGATAGATGCTTCTGATTTATCGATCATAATCAAATTGCTCAAGTAAATAAGTTTTGCAGTTTTTTAGAGATTAATTTCTATTTTTCAACCTTGTTCATTCTTTCTATTCACATATGATCATTTCCTTTTATCATATGTTGAATAAGGTGCATGTTTTCCTTGAACAGTGGTCCTCACTAAACTGTGATGTTAAAATTTCATGTGGTATATTGTAAAAACAGAATAAAATGCCAACAGTGAAGCACTCAGCAAGACAGATAGTCAGATGTTTGATGAAAACTTTCTGCCAAAAACAAGAAAACGTAGGCATGTTGCAACTGAAGGTGCCACCTGAAGCCATGGTGCTGCTATGAATATCTGATACTTGTTACATTCTGACGTGTATCAGAATAGAACTTGTTTTTAGAATTATAATTTTTGCAAGTATCTTCTCCTTGGCAAAATTTAATTTAAGGCATTTTGGGGGAGAAAAAACAAACAAAAAAAAAAAAAAAACAGAATATGTATGATGCCCAGAGTTTTTAATTGAAGATGGCCATTTACTGTTTCACTTCAAATCTCCTGGTGATACTGTATGATCTTCCTAATGGAATGTGACTGCTGCTTGCATCCTCCCACGGTGCTAACCTTAAAACTTCCCGTAGGAACGTATGCTATTAGTCGGTTGGAAATAATGAGAATTAACTTAATATGAGTAGTTAGTACCAGGTCCTCTGCTCTGTTAATTTGTCTAATCCTGTATGAAATGATTCATGGTTGTTAAAGATGCAATGATGCAATGTACTTAATTAAAAGATTGATTTTGCATGAGTCTTATAAACTGCCTGCAGTTTTAATTTCCTCACCTGAGCAGAGTCTGTGATAAGATGTGTGCTTGTGTGTTTTTCAGAGGATGTTGAGCTGAACCAGGCACTGAGTATGTGTTGATCTTCGCGGACTTTAATAGATTACTTTAATAGAGACTACTAGAAATTATTGAATAATGTTGGGCCTTTTGTTTGGTGGCACTGTCACAGGAGAAATTGTGAAGGGCTTTAGGAGCCAGTTGGCAACGTTCTTGCAGTTAGCATTCATAATGATAAGTGCTCCATCTGGCAAATGGTGGCAAGCCAAAGGCGACAGATGGAATTGTTTTCACAATCTGTTTAAATATGTTGTCGATTTTTCTTCCCCTTTTAACCCCACTCCCTCCAGCTCCATCACTCGCTTGCTAGCGTCAAGAAGGAGGCGGTTGATTTTTATTTCCTTTCATGTTCTATTCCATCCCCTGCCTAGAGAAAGCACTCCTCCAGCCTCTAGCCTCCAGCCTCCGTAGATTGGGAGTCGTTGCTGTACCTCCAGCCAGGGCAGGTTTGAACTGCCAAGCGCAAGTGTTTGGTTTCTGCAGGAAGTGTGCAATTGGAGCCACCCCCGCTGGTTTCTTGGCATGTCCAGCAATCATGTTCAGTGCAGCATCATGACTTGCTGTGTGAGCGGTCAGCCGTTAGTCCAGTGAGTCAGGCTGCCTTCATCTTCAGTCTTAAAATGAAGAGGTGGCTGGCTATGACACATAGCTCTAGCTCAACTCCCTCCGCCCAAGATATCAGTCACAACACCCTGGCAGTCATTTAAGTTTACTCTACTATTGAATAGGTGAGATGTCTGTCTTAAAAGACCATACCAGTGATTTTGAATGTTTGGTTTGTTTAATACAATTTCCCCACATTTTACACTGCAACAAATCATTTTACAAATCATGCATGGGTGTAAAGATTTCCGAACATATATTCAAAATCTCTTGATTTTCAAATTTGAAGTTTTGGTTGAAACACCCAGCTTATAATGTTCTGCTTCTGTGACTAACAGAGTCTTTGCCATTCATAAACAAAAGAACTGAGAATTGCTTGTAAAACAAATGTTCCCCCACGGACTACTTTCTGGTGGAGACATCATTTCACACAACAGTGCTGCTGCTTTTATGAAAATGAATGTGGATGACTTTATCACTGTGTTGGAATACTGGTGTGAAGAAAGTTTGAAGTCTCTGAAAGATCATTTTCATATTGTAGAGGACTGAATGGAAACATTGGCTGGAGAAAAGCTACTTCTAAAAAACAACTGCTTGCTTTGAGCTTTTACAGATATTAGTGCAAAATTACTGGGCTGGTCCTTTAAGGAACTACTAACCCACACAGAAGTATGTGTAAAATGAGTTTTTCTTCAGTGATACCATATATAAACCCACTTTGTCAACAGTTTGTTGTTGGTACATGAATTGACTTGAAACTGAAGTGCATCATAAAGTGATTTCACATTTCATTGCTTAAAAGTATAATTTCATTTGTCACAGAGAACCAGAGGGCAGAAGAGGAAGAGGGTGCCCATTTGTGAAGACAGAGAGGATAAAATCGAGGTTTGTCATTTCATTCTGGTGTGGAAAACTGTCGCATTTCTTCCAGCTTACGAAGACACATTGACATTTGTGATTATTGAATTCAGCTCTTGTCTTCTATCTTCACTGGTGCATTTCCGTTTCTTGACACATCCTTTAATTACCTTTGCAATCCAGCTGTCTGTGTTCATTTAGGTTAGACCAACATATCATCTTGCCAATATACAGAGCTAATATTGGCCTTTTATGAAAAATCAGATATCATCCGGTCAGTATTGTCTACCTCTTTTATGATGGGGTTTCCTCTCTGACAACAGCTTGTGAATGTCTTTTTTATTTTTATTGTTGTATATCAGATTTCTGATCAGAAAAAATCATTTCAGCATGCATGATGTGGCAGAATTTTTTTGATCAAAACATACAATGAAACCAACCACACTAACCTGTCTTAAAGAGCTGCTAACTTAACTAAACGAATTTCATATTTAGTGCCATGGGGTCCAAATGCTATTTCAGACGGTTTTCCACCCTGACAAGAGTAAAATTGGGTAAACACTGAATATCATATTATGTTATATTTAATTTTTGGGTATGGAATTGGTCACATATTAAGTTATTGAATATTAGCAAAAAGAAAGCAGGAGCTTCAATCCAGAAACACTGAGGTGAGCCATAAAAAGCCCATATTGGTCTAACCCAAATGTTCATGAATTATTTTCATGAAATAATATACCTCCAAACCCCACCCCCACCCAGAATTGAACATTTTATTCTTTTTGTATATCCCAACCACTAGCAAGCAGTTATACAGCACTTGGTTCTAATCAGTTGTGTTTCCATAGGAACCACCGCCACGGGAGCGCCGGCAGCGCCAGTCTGCAATGCAGAAGAAACCCAAAGCCGACGACACAAGGACCGAGTGTACAACCTGCAAGGGACCAGGTGACAATGAAAACCTAGTGAGGTGAGGGAATGTGTGTGTCTGGTATGGGGTTTGGGTTCAACATGCACATGTGTGTGTGTGTGTGTGTTTGTGTGCGTGTGTGTCGTGTGAGGCAGCCATATCCTCCTGATGATTAAAGTTCAGTCTTCATTAGGCTCTTGCCGCCTTGGCTCTGCAGAATGAGGGGGTGAGGGTATCTGCTCCATAGGCCACCTCTATTGAACTGCCACATACATTTGCACAGTTCATTAAGACATAATGAATAGCACAATTTATTCTGGTGCTTTCACTGGATTTCAGGTGTCAGGCACCCAATAAACAACATTCCTCTCCGACTTTGTAAATGTGCACGAGAAAAAAAAAATCTCAATGTCATCACACTGTCATTTGATGAATTTCTTACATGAAATGTGCCTCCATTCACATCAGACCTCTGTACTGTGGATGAGTTGATGTTATTTGACTAAAAAAGATTTTCTTCATGTCCTCACATACATGGTCCCAAAGTGTCATTGGCTCAATGTAACCTCAACCATTTTTGACTAAATAAATTAAATTAAAGAGTAATTACAGCCATTTTTGAGTTCAGTGCTGTTTTCCATCATATTTACCAGTTCCAACCAAAATTATTAACCCTTTAACTTCCAGGAGATTATTTATTTTTTATGTTATTTATGTTATTATATTATTTTTTTTTTTTTTTTATGAAAAAAAAATGTGTTTTGTAATTTTGGTTTCATTTTACACACACACACACACACACACACACACACACACATCTCTCTCTCTCTCTCTCTCTATCTATCTATCTATCTATCTATATATAGATACATATACATATAGATATAGATATAGATATATATAGAGAGAGAGATCTATATTTATATATACATAATCATTGCAATTAGTTATCTTTTAATTAATTGTGGTGATGTTTCACTAATTTTCTGGAAATTTAGTTTGCTATTTTATCTAAAACGTATATAGATAGATAGATAGATAGATAGATAGATATGCACACACACACACACACACACACACACACACACACACACACACACTCACCCAGTGGCCACTTTATTAGGTCCACCTATTAGGTGCAGTCTAATGCATTCTAATCCAACTGTTCTGCCATAAAGTTTCCTTAAAGTTTCCTTTTCTGCTGCCTAAAATGCTCAGCTTGTCTTGTTGTCACAGTAACAGAGGTGTTCAATCACTTCTGTGTTTGGCATTGAGCTCATAGTTAGTGCTGCTGTTGGACTGGACTGCATTTTACTGAGAGCTGTTTCCACTAATCTGTCCCCCTCATGTATATAAATAGGGAGGACAAAAAATTATAAAAATTAGAAACACCTCTCAATATAATGTAGTCCAGTAGAAGACCTCTGCAAACTACAACCTCAATTTACACATTCTCCTAAATTTCAACAAAAACTTTGTTAAAAGGTAGAATTAATGGTGGAGCTGTTTCTTTGAACTGCAGTAGACTGTGCAGGTGGACCAATAAAGTGGCCACCGGATATATGTATCTATTTAAATCTATCTATCTATCTATCTAGATAGATATACAAACACATAATTTTCAGGTTATTTTCTTGTCATTTTTTCCTAGATTCTTTCTAATTTTTGTGTCACTTCTTGCTAATTGACTCATAACGATTTTCCCCATGTTTTTAAAAGAAATATGAATTTGAGGTTAATTGCTTCACTACTATGCTACTTGTATTTTGCTGGCCAGGATGCAGCTCTTCATTACAGTCCTACAGGGACAACTGACACTCAAAAATGGTGCCCAAAAGCATCAAGTGTGTGTGCTTTTCAGCATATTGATGCTCACTTTATAATGAGATGTATGTATTTCATTTTCACTTTATCCATTACTTGATTCGTTGAACTATATTATTACTGTTTTACACAGCATTGCATATTGATGGGCAGCAAAGAAGAAACAAAGATGCTAAAGCTTTTTTTTTTTTTTTTTTACTAACATGTATCACAGAGCAAGCAATCATAGCGTGTTGAAAAAGAAATGCTCTGGGTACAGTTGTGGTTGGAGTGATCACTGGCTCTATTGAATTATAATGGAGAGCTACACCCATGCTGACAAGATTTAAGTAGAACTGTAGTAAGACAACTGATTTCAGTCTGAATCAGTCAGTACAGTGGGAAAAATGGCTGGAGTTATGTTTTAATACCAAAAGTGTTTGTATATTATTTATAGTGGCCCTTAGGCAGCATTTAGGCTGTAAGATTTGGTGGTCGGGGTGTGAGGTGTGCTGCCCTGACTCTTTCTATCTTTGCATTGCACAGGTTGTGAGAGCCGGGGCAGCCACCTCAACTCCCAAAAAAACTCGGGACAGATGACCTTTGGCTTAGAGACAGAGAGAGGCAAATTGAGGCGTTTGAAGAATGGCGGTCGGGTCAGGCTGGAGAACGAGATGCGCCCCCCCTCCCTTCTCCCCCTTGGTCTTCACCTCCCCAACGACCTCTGAACCAAACTGGACCAACAACTTGTCCAATGAAAATTGTGTGAATTGTGTGAAATCTAAGACAAGGACTCTAATTGCTTGAGTGTTGCTTTGAGCCAATAAGGTTTGGTTGTCAGGGAACTCTAAAGCTTGAACACACTGCGAGTAACTTGGTTGATAGGTCACTCAATTCTGACTGGCTGAGGGCCATGCGAGAGGCGGTACTTAGATTGCATCTACAAAGTTTTGAGCAGGACAAATAAACTATGTATTTATACAAAGAATGTGTTTTTTGCTAATTTGGTATAGACTTTGACATCAGTTTATTTAATATTGTGTTTATGAGTTGCTATGAATTAATTGCAAACACTTATTAGGTAAAATAATAATCAAAAGAAAATAATAAAATGACTTCAGATCAGAGCTCACAGTTGACCCAGTGGTGGATGCAACCTTTCTCCAAGCATCATTTTTAACACAGTTATTCCTTTAGTCTTTCAAAGGTGCAGAGAACTGGAAAGGTTTGAATGACTGTAATCAACTTATTCATTTTGCACTTGCCATGTACAACTATTGTTCATGAAACGAACTCACGTTGATAGGGAAACAAGGAAGCACTGTTGCTGATTATGTTACTCGCAGTGTGGAAGCACAGCAAATGCTAAAAGTGCTATAAATGGCATGAAACTGTTGCACTCTTTTATGGACTTCCAAGTGTTGTTGTGACCCCTGTGCATCCTTGGTGGCCAAATCTCTTGTTCCACTTCTAACTGTATGAAGGAGGAGCCAGGTTGATGCTGGACTTTGGACTCACTGGGAAAACAGCAGTGAGCTTTTACTGAGAGAAGTGTATTCTCCCTTTTCTGTCCTAACCGAATCCTCTCTATGTCTCTAGGTGCTCACCCACATACTACATAAAACTGTTTTAGCTCTCGTTGGTACCAGGACCACACTTTTCTCTTTTGACCCGCTCATAATGCTTCTCATCTCAGCTAATCAGTAGTATTGATTTAAGCCATTTCCCACCCAATCACCCTGTGTATTTCAACCTAAATTCCTTTAATTGCATATGCACTTGAACCTAGGCTCTCTCAGTTTCTAGTTTTGTGTTGTGTTTGTTCAGTAACTGGAGGGAAAGAAGTATTAGGAAACATCAGTGTTTTGTATAGAAAAGATAACCCTTTCTGGTGTATGACGTGTAGCGGTGCAGTGATGCTACAATAAAATATCTGTTGAAGAAACAAAATAGGCTAGTTAACAGTAGTAGTAACTTAAAATGTTAGTACAAATGTCTTGAGTGTCTTTAGGCATATAGAAGTCTTCCTCTCTCTCTCTCTCCATATCTTCAAGTGACAGATAAACTGACACCTCCTCAGAAAGAAGCCCAGCTTTGTCTCCATGTCCCTGGTGGCCCATAGTCAGCGCTGTCAGCACAACAGCTGCTTTCTGGTCTGTCAGGGCTCATGACAAGTGTCACATCCTGCCCTCATATGTCACTCTGTTGCCCATCCAGGGCCCTATATGCATGCATTTGGGAGCAGTCAAACCCACACAGTTTGCTGCTTTTTCCCTTCTGGAAAGTCTGTCCAGGAATGAAGCCATGCTGGGTTTTTCTTTGGAGATGAGGAGATCCCTGTGCAGAGTGACTCGCTGACTCCTGATCAGCCCATTCCCTTCACTCATGCCCAGTCAGTTTAAAGGACTGCTTGTCAAAGCTCCGGTGCATGGCTAAATCTATTTACCCACATCTGTACATTCATTTTAACCTGAAATTAAGTGATGTGCTCTTGTAGAGTTTGAATGCCAGATAGCTTCGTAGTGTGATGATGTGTACAGTATTTATTGAAGAGGTCAGTCATCTTTTTTTTTTTTTCTTTTTGTGCCTACTTACTTTATTATACAGAATATCATAAGCCTTCTTGTGTTGTGAACAGAGCTGAAGTCTTACTTGTGACATACTCTTTAAATGACTACCACTGTTTGTTTATTCACTACACATTTATTTGTTTACAGACATGCCTTTAAGGGATTAATTCTGATTAATTGTGTAATGTATGTAATGTATAACTGTGATATGAAGTAAGAATGTGAATGTTGCTGCTGTTGTGTATGTGAAGTGTCTCTGGCCCCCTAGCTCTCTAAAATTAAGCGGAGCTTTAATAAACTCTTGACTTTTTCACCTTATTGCCACAGTGATAAATGAGTGTCAGCCAGCTAATTAATTGTTCTGAAGGTGCAGCAGCGGCGGTCCGTTTGTGCGTGTAATGCCCTCTGTCATCTGTGATTTATCACCTGGGAAGTGGCCTTCTTGTTGGGGGTGGCTCAGACAAAACGTCACTACTCAGCCTGGTATACCACATACTAAACTGATCTGTCTGTTTCAGTCGGGCCTGGACTCTCCCACTGCACTCACTATCTGCATGGGATTTTAAAGGATCATACCAGTGATTTCGATTGTTTGGCCCATTTACTACAATTTAGCCACATTTTATAAGTTAACAAACCATTTTACAAATCATCCGGGGGTAATAAAGATTTCACAACATATAATCAATATCCCTTGATTTTCAAATATGATTTTTTTTTTTTTTTTTTTTTGGATTGAAATAGCCACCTTCTAATGTTCGGCTTCTACAGCACAGTCACAAACCACATTTATAAACCACAAAGCTGTTAATTGGCTGTGCTTTATTTTTGTTTTATTTATTTGTTTTATTTTATTTTATTTAACTTTTATCTAACCAGGCAAGTCATTAAGAACAAATGGTGGTGAAAGGCAAAGCCTCTTGAGGGAGGGGGTACAGGGGCTAAAAAGAGGAAAATAAATGTTAAGAGGACAGCACACTCCCAACAAACCCATCACTTACATACAGTCACAACAAACATGTTTGACAACAGGCATTACATAAAAGGCATGCAGTCTAGCACGCAAACATCAGCAGGTACATCAAGCATCACATTAAAAACATACAGTTCATAACAGGCATGCAGTCTAGCACAAACGCACTGGGCAGGTAGCAAGCAGACAACAGCATCAGGCAATACAGCAAGAGTAGCAAACAAGCAAGCAGAAGAACCAGGCAAAGCAAAACCGAAGCAGAAATAAAACAGGAAAATGAAGGGACAAACACTAAGCAGCAGACAAACCAAGGTGAGGGAATATTGCTGGGTCGGGAAACATGTATCAGTGAGACTGGTTATAATAGAGTCCTCGAAAGATGATATGGATATACAGTTGTTCAGTTTTAGGTTGTTTTTGTGTGTGTGTGAGTGTGTGTGTGTGTGAGGTTTGGGGTTGCATGAGCCAATGAATATTATGACAGGAAAGCAAATGTTTCCCCGGGACTATTTTGCAGTGCTGCTGCTTTTAGGAAAACAAATGTGGACGACTTTATAACAGTGATGGAATACTGGTGTGAAGAAAGTCTAAATCTCTGAGTGTTGATTTTCATATTGCAGTGGAATGAATGGAACCAATAGCTGCAATAGCATAATATAGATATTACGCTAAACATGCAAAATCACTGGAATGGCCCTTTAAAGACACATAACAGTACTAATATATTTTCATTAATGTTGCCAATTGTTCATATTCAGTATATTTAATTTGGATCAGTTTCATGCCATAAACTGTACTAAAGGTATTTCAAACAGAATTATACTCTTGCTTTTTAAAGAGTAACTCTGCATTGAAATATAGTAGTAATGATAATATTAACATAATCATGACATACATACTTGTCTGGAAAGCGATCAAAATATCTCAGTTCATCTTAGGGTCTTCATGTAATCAATAAATCTGCAATATATCCATTATATCAACAGTGAATGAAATTGACAGGCCAATAAGACCTACATCAACCCAATTGTCAAACCAATAGACCAATCTTATTCTATTCACTATAGTGTATTTTTTTCTGTTCTTATACTGAGAGGCGTTCGTGTACAATAAGGCTAACCACGCGACCATCAGGTAGATAGATAACGTTTGCGCTTTAAACAAGTGCAGCAGAAGATGGGGAAACAGAGATTTTCAGTGTAGGACACAGTGGCAGCGTCACTCGGTGGCGTCAGGGCGAGATGGAATCAGCTCACCGTGGCGAACTGTAAATGCCCCAATCCTTCATCGTCGGGCCTGGGTCTTTGGAGACCAGACTGTGGCCGGTGACCAGAGATCAGCTTTGCTACAGCTGTGCTCCGGTTAGGGGACGAGACTGAGGCCAAGAGACTAGAGGAAGGGAGGGGCGAAAGAAAGGAAGAGAAAAGCAAGCCGGGTGGTTCTGGAAGAGCAGTAACCTTTCCGATGATGAGTGCGTTTCCCATTACTGTTCTGACACTGGATCTAGGGAGATGATTTAATGGCGGCATTTTGTTTTTGCTGACTTCACCCTTTTTTTCCCCCCTATTAAAAGAGAAAACACAAGAGCCGGGGCTGAGGCTGTGTGGGAAGTGTGGCCAAGCAGCTAAAATCTATTACTCCCCAGCTTCTTCCCCTGCCTCTTTTATCCCACTGATTCCACCGCAGTGTGCGTCTGCTTGAATGCTTCCTTAGGTATCGTCTCTTCCTCTTCCTCCTCCTCCTTACTGGTTTCCACATTTCATTCTTTTTTTACTGCATTCTGTTCCCACCTACACTCATTTTTCAATGACTACACAATAAAGATGAATCCAAATCCCTAGGGGTGCGTCATATCCTAACTAATTAACTGATAGCTTACCTCGTCACACACACACACAGTCCAGCTTTAAGGGAATTGCAGTGTGGTACACGGCGTTTGCGGGGACCGTTTGTGTCACGGGGGCCAAAGGACGTCATATAACAAGGTGCTGGCTGAGCAGACTTGAGTTTCTGGTCGGGTCAGATGCTGCAGGGCTAAGGTTTGTCCTGCAGAGGAGAGGGCACAGACCTGCTGTTGATAGAAACTCAGCATGTCACCTCCTCCAGCTTTATGGCCGGTTCACTGGGGCCCCCTGCTGGAAATCTGGAGAAACATCCGTCACACAGAAAGTGCTCGGTGAGAGCTCAAGACATCCCTCCCCTCTTCCTTCCCTTCTCTTCCTTCCCCTTCCTCTCCACCCAGCGGTGAATGAGTTGTGTCCAAATGAGCTAATAAAGGTAGCCGTCCTGACAGGGCTCTCTCCATAGGTTTGACTCCAGCAGCCCATTCATTACTTCCCCTTCTTGTAAAACAATGGCTCCTTAATAATGTTGCAGTGACCCAACAGTAAATCAAAAAGTAGGAGGCTTGCAAAGTCCAATAATCCACTCCTTTCTATGGAAAGACACCGGCGCACTTTGTCATGGATGAGAGTCAATGGCTGAGCGCTTTGTGCCATATTGATTTTTGTCACGTGGCCACTCCCAAGGTAATTGCGTTGCCCACTTGTGATAAATTCACTGCCTTGTATCAGCCACTCGGGCTCAGACATCAGGGCCGCCGGAGAGAAAAGAAGTTTTGAGGCCACAAGCCCATTGTCAATACCTGGACTCCTTGCCTGTGGGCACAAAGCAGTTGTAAAGTAAGCAAGCATCAATACCCCACCAGGTTCAATGTCCTGTCATGAAGAGGCTTATTTGTCAGCCCAGTGCTTCATTTTTATTTCTCTTACTGCTTCTGTTATCTGGTTTGATTTTGATAAGGAAGTGGAAACACAGACACTGATGAGGAAAGTTGTGCTAACTTAATGCTTTTTTGCAGCCTGATTGTGAATTTCCTTCTTGTAGTTAATCCACAAAGAGGCTAATCACAATTGGCACGCAAGCAGATTATGCCCCAAACAAGTAAACAACATTTAATTACATTTAACAGACATATAAAACTTCATTTCCTTTTGTCTTTCTCTGTTGAAAGAGTGCTATTATCTCTTATCTGATTCGCAACACACTGTTTTTATGCTGATCAGCTGCCAGTGTGAATGCCATAGACTGGAGAACTTAAACACTTGAAGCTCTAGCATTTGCTTTACATATTTTCAGTATGCATGAAATTCTGTTTGTCATCATATTTAAGCTATAAACCTGAACTCAGTACAGACTGTTTGGCTTTGATGGATCAAGTTTATAATAACCGAAAGTTCGTTTTCATATTGCAGTGGAATGAATGGAAACCAATGGCTGGATAAAAGGGAGGAAAGATGATATGGGAGTTCTAAAATACGACGGCTTGCTTTGGGAAGAGATTAGCAGATATGTGAAGTTTATACATTCTGTAGATATTACACTAAACATGCAAAATCACTGGGATGGAGCAAATGATATCCAATTATTTGCTCCATTTTATAGAACGGAGATGGTTCAATTAGTATTCTTCTCGTTTCATTTTCACAAGTCTGACAAGCCCACATTTAGACACTTGATTTTGAATTATATCCCTCCAAATCATCGATCTAATATTGTGTTGTATGTCTCTATCACTGTGTGATTAATTTAGCGGTGTTGCCAAGTCAGCGCATCCTCCTTCTGCAGGCTGTGTGGGTGAGGGGAGGCTCCTCACGCGCCCGCAGGCTACGAAACCCATCGGAAAAAATGGGAAAATGTAGACAATTTGAAGAGGCGGGTGAGACGGGATGGGATGAGCTCAGCCTTGATACCTGGCTGTCAGTGCTCTCAGAGAGGAGGGGTCCCGGGGTGACGCCAGAGGGAAGGGGGCTCTGAGAACTTCACACAGAGATTAAACACCAGATGAAAGTGGACACAAATCGCCAACCGAGAGCAACATGTGTAGCAGACAAAAGCAATCAATAATGTCCCCTCCACCACCTCACCTCCAATAAGATTACATCAATCAATAACCTCTCTTATGAGTGATTGGATTTTGTCTGCCTCCAGAGTACAAGGGAGGAGGGGTGCTGCTCAATTTTCCCAATGATTAAAGCAAGGCCAAATTGCTTTGATAACATCAAGGACCTTGCTGTGGCGGGGTGTGTAAGGGCAGTGTTGGGAGCAGATAGGCTGGTGGCAGCAGGTGACTCAGACAGTGAAGCGACTGAGATGACTGGCTATATTACGTAGATCAGCCTGCCTGGAGGATGCACAATTATCTCCAAGCCTTTACCTTTGGTGGGTAAGTCAGAAGCTTTCAGTGTCTCTGTTTCCTCACTGCCTGCGTGCAGCCTACTTATTTCCATTTGGTGACGTAAGGAGCATGTGTAAAGAAAAAAAAAAGTCTTTTCAGAGGTAAAACTCACAGCATCTAAATTCTTCACTACATAGTTATGATAGTAGTGAAAACTGGTAGTATGACTACAAAAAAAAAAAAAAAAAAAAAAAAAGATATTCACTAATTTTGCCGGTACTAATAATTGCTTCTTTACCAGCTCTTGGCAGGTGAGACCAAAACTTAATTCTGGACACTACAGTGAGCCAGCATGCAGCCCACAATAGCTGCCTTCAGTCCAAATACCGGTTCAGCTCGACGGTTGGCATCTGATGCAAATGCTCACACCAGCTGGGGAAATGTAGGTGGAGGAAGTGAAGGAGTGACGCAATCCCTCCTGCACCAGCAGCACTGAGCCCCTAAACTGCTGGAGTGGAGCTGCTCAGTGGCTGCTGGTAGAAACTGTGTTCACACTGGTCAGCTCCTAACATCAATGTCTGGAGCTGGACGAATGTGAAGTTGGATATTGCTAGAAGAGATCATGGAGCTCAGTTTGCCAAGACACGTAAAGGTTAAAAAATGTCTTGTAGTAATGTGTTCAAAAACAAAATGACAGCAAACTCAAGCACTGCAAAAACGCAAAATCTTACCAAGATTATTTGTCTTATTTCAAGTCAAAAATGTCTTATTTCTAGTCAAAATATCTCATTATACTTAAAATAAGACATGATCACCTCAGAAGTAACTTGTTTTTAGACAATTTTCTTGTTTCAAGTGAAAATTCACTTGAAACAAGTGGAAATTTGCTTGTTTCATTGGCAAAATTTGCCAGTAGAAAAAGTGAAAATTCACTTGAAATAAGTGAAAATTAGCTAGAAACAAGAAACAAATTTTGCCAATGAAACAAGCAAATTTTCACTTGTTTCAAGCAAATTTTCACTTGAAACAAGAGACAATTGTCTAAAAACAAGTTACTTCTGAGGTGATCATGTCTTATTTTAAGTGTAATGAGATATTTTGACTATAAATAAGACATTTTTGACTTGAAATAAGACAAATAATCTTGGTAAGATTTTGAGTTTTTGCAGTGAGTAATCTGCTTGTGTCTCTGTGGTGGCTGCTGCTGCTGCTCTGGCATGAAGTGATGCAGGAAGTGAAGAAGTTACCAGATCTTTCCGGATGTTGATAACAGGAAAAATACGGTTATAAAGAGTCGTTTGAGCAAAACTCAACCCGTGTGAACGCAGTATTTTAGTTTCGGAAAGTGACACTTGTAAAGTGCTGTTGAAGCTTCTTTGAGTGGATGGAGGTGCTTATTTTTCAGAACGTTAGCTGCGTTGAAATCCACCTCAATGGCAGGAGGCTAACAGCATTTGGAGCATGCATCCACCACTACTGTCCTACATAACACTGAAATAATATAACATTTTTCAAAATAGGTTAACTATCCCTTTAAGTAATATTTCTAATATGCTTTTTGTTTTAATCACACCGGCACAGAATGATGTAAAGACAAAGGACCTCTCATCAAACATATCAATGTATAATTTTATGCTTGAAAGGGTTAATCATCAAAACTGTGCCTTTAACATAAAAAAAAAGTTACAGACTTGATCCTCTGTCCATTTTCTGTTAGAAAGTGTTGTGGTAAGCAGTGGCACGTAATCTCTACTTTTTTTGGAATGTTTTTGAAAAGTGCATGTATTGTCATTTTGAGTTCTAATTAATTATCACATGCCCCTCCCCGCGGTCAACACCACCCCCTGCGTCTGCATCACTGAGCAGTGATTTAATTCATAGATCTTCCCCACGATACACAACAAACACTACAATGGGTTCATTAAGGTAAAGTAATTAGGGAAGCGCATGTAGAATCGTCACAGTCTCGCTAAATAAAAAGAGCCCTCCTGTGAGTTTGGAAGGGCTTCAAGTGTCTCCAACAGAGAAGCCAAGGAGTTTGCTCCTTTCCATTCGCCTTAGTTGGAGATTCATGTGAAATCAATTGGCGGTTTGTGTGCAACAATAGGAGTGTGCTCATTAGTGGAGCACACACACTTTAGTCATTTGTCTTCTTTTCACTGGGCGGCCGGAGGGCACTTTAAATTCCCATCGTTTCCTAGGCAGATATGCCTGCTCAGCCCATCCATGCCTGTGTGTGTGTGTGTGTGTGTATGTGTGTGTGTATGTGTATCCACCTGCCTAGGCATATTCCCACTAATGTGCAGCAGCTGCGAGCTTCTGCCTCTACAACTCATATGATGCCAATTATCTATGCCAATTAAATTTCTACACTGTTTTTAGTAAATCTACCATGCTTAATGTGTAAACACTAGAAGTGTATTATCACACCTACTTAACAGATTTCTTAGCCCGATGCCAGAGGCCCACCTTCAGTGAGTTTATGCACATTACGATTAGACTGATATGGGTGCTGAGGTTATTACAAATATTTTTAGACTAAAACTGCTAATAGCCAATATTTTATGCTGATACTTAATATCTTTAAATCTGACGATTTCTATGCCAGAAAATTATGAGGCGTCAGTGTTTTCCCCAGAGGTTTATTTTTTTTATTCTAAAGCAGCACTCTGAAGCAGCATTTAGACCAAACCTCTTCACTAAAATCCAAATTGATGAAAGCCCTTTATGTTTGCAGCTCCCACACCAATGATTTTAACAAATGAAACGAATAAATGAATAAATGTATAGAGAAAGTCAGTTTTTCACATCAGCTTGTCCTGATTGCTTGTACAGTATGTAGTTGTGAGCATTGTGAGTGTATAGTTGTGAGTTGAGAGAGCATCCACAATATCAGGTGGATAACACTGACTGGAGAGTATTTGACTGTTAATGAAAGACTAATACCAGCCAGACCAGCAAATCAATACATCAGTCTAACTTGTATATTTAATTGTTTCAGACCACGTATTTACAGTAGAAAATGATTGAAAATGCTAAAGAATTAAGGCAATTTAATTCATTTCAATTTTATTTATTTATATAGCCCAGAATGACAAATTACAAATTTGTCTCAAAGGGCTTCACAGGAAATACAACATCCTCTGTCCTTAGAACCTCCCATCAGATGAGGAACAACTCCCTAAAAAACCAAGACATACAGAGTTGAAGGTGTGTCCCTGAGGGCATCTTAGTTCTTCACTGTGCTGTCAAAGTGAATACATGTATGTGCCAGGAGAAGCTCAACATAGAACATGGACTTTTTTTTTTTCTTTTGAAAATATGTGCCTATATTCATCCACGTCCACATTCCTGTTTTCTGCCTCTTATCTGGCCTGGGTCACAGTGGTAGCAGGCTGACGAGGGCAGCCCAGATGTTCCTTTCCACCAGCTCCCTCTGTGGGTTCCCCAGGCATTCCCATGCCAACCGGGATATATCATGTGTTCTGGATCAGCCCCAGGGTTTCCCTCCTGTCGGACGTGTCTAGAACACCTCCACAGGGATGCAACCAGAAGGCATCCTAACTAGATGCCCGAACCACCTCCACTTGGAGCAGTAACTCACTCCCAACTTGGAGGGGACACTACATCTTTTTCCTACAGAGAACCATGTCTTTGGATTGGAAAGTGCTGATCCTCATCACTACCGCTTCACACTTGGTCCCATGCATGCTAGAGGTCACAGCTCCGTGAAGCCAACAGAACCACATCATCTGCAAAAGCAGGTGCAACCCTGAGGTCACCATACTGGACACGCTCTGTCTCTGTGCCTTTCGATCCTGTCCATGAAAATCACAAACAGAACTGGAGACAAAGCACAATCTTTGCGGCGCCTATACAGTACCTTTCCAATGGTAATAATGATAATTCCTTTGTGGCAGTATGTGAATCTTTTTTTTATGTTTTCACCCATTAGTTAGTTTGTCTGCTTGACAATTCTTGTCTTTTATCTATAGCTATGAAACTAGCAGAGATAGAGACTTGATTCCCAATCCTATAGCAATGTCGTAATGTTGGATGAGCTGGGTAATTGCTCACTGTTGGCAAACATTAGTACAACTCCATCTGTCTCCTAGTCACTAATTCAGCATGAAGTGAACACAGGATATACTTCACAAAATACCAACCTTCGATGATCATTCTTACATGTTCAGACTGGATGTGCTCTCGTTCATTCCTCTTTTCATAGTTTGCCTCAGTCAAAAACTGAGTTAGTCTTGCCATCCACCATATTGCATTTCTCTGCAGAGCCATCGAGTCTGATATTATCAACCTACTGCCTAATTCCTTTCAGCGCAGACATCCAACACAAAGCTGGCTTCATTGTTGAAGACTAGGAATTGATACCCAAACACTTGGTGCCATAAATCATGCACAGACAGCTTCTTGGATACAGTGTATAATGTGATTTCATTGCATTCATACCAAAACTGCCGCTTGAAAGGACTGCACAATCCAACAAAATGAAACAGAATCAATGTGGAGAGGCAATGAATGATCACGCATTGATTTCCCAATAAACCTTGCTCATGTTATTGACTGAGGCATAGAAATTGGGTCAGCAGATTCCCGAATGACACTGAATTCTGTTGGAAGTTTGTAATAATGATGTTGCTGTCTGCAAAAGAAGCTGTGATCTGTCTAATATGTGAGGTATTTGAAAAGGTCAAGGCCTTAAAAAGTATTAATATGTGTTAAATACAGTTGTTGCAAGTCACATTTCATCAGATTTACTTCCAGGCGATGCAGTTTTATTATAATAGCTTTCATAGACATCGCTGTCTTATTTTTGTACAAAAAGGTTGGCTGACCATCTTAAGCAGTAAGATGGGACCAGTTTTGCTTTTTATTTATTCACAATACACCATTTCCTACAGACTTCCTCCCTATATGTCCAAAACAAGACCTGGTCCCTTTTTTCATGTGATCACAGTTATTTGTCAAAGTACTATCAGGTCTTTTCTTCCTGGTGCAAGGTTACCATGTGGAAGTTTTGTGCAGAAACTACCTGCCAGATCTACTTTCAAATTCAAATAGTAGAAATAACAAGAATAGAGTGGTTTAATTTCCTCCAACAGTGGGTACCTGGACTTGCTGTTTTTTTATAGTGACATAAATCGCGTTGTTTGCATTCGTTTATGTACTAAAAGTTTTATTTTAGGAGCTGTTTTGCTGTGCTATTGAAGTGAATGGTGAGATAGAAATGCATTATTGTGGATTAGCAGCCCAGGGGAGCATGGAGTAACTAATGAGGAGATTTCACCACCATGTGGACTCATATCGCTTCAACTATACCACCCAACGCTCTACCAAAGTGCAATTTTGCTTCATTTATTTCCAGCTCTCTGCAGATATCCTTGTCCTTGTTCTGGTTCTGTTGTGTCTTCGTTTCATTCGTTTCCCTCTCTTGAAACACACCATGCTGCCCTTCCTCGCCCCGTAATGGAGATGAATAGAGAGAGGGAACAGATTGACCTCCCTGGCTGTTATCGTCTTTATCAGATTTTCATTGAAGAATCTGAATCTCCTTCATTGATTAGGACATAATTGGGTCTAATCGTGGCGCGTGTGTGTGTGTGTGTGTGTGTGTGTGTGTGTGTGTGTGTTTGTTGGAGAGGGAGAGCTTGTTGAAGGGCAGTCAAGGCTCATAAATGATTAAAAGAAAACTCTTGTCTAGTTCTGCTGCAGTCACAGGTGCATGTCTTGTTTTACTTGTGCAGGTATACCCATGTATTTAAGGCAGCTGTATAATGAAATGCTATTCTTTACTGGAGGTGGATGTCATGGATGTACAAGAACATTTTCACACAGTTTCAAGTCTAAAAGTAGTTCAAAACAGTTTCTGTATTGTCTAAAATTAACGCAGCAATTTATATCAAGTTGGACTGTGAATTCAGGAAATTTATATGAAAGTCGGTATAAATTTTTAATAACTTTTTTTTTTTTTAATCATTTGCTTGTACTCAGCAAACATCACTGATTCATACTTCATCTTTGAGGGACCAACATATTTCGTTTTCATTGTTTTCAGAATATCTCATGAAAATCGGATCCCATCTCTTTCAGTTCATCTTGTAGGTTAACAGTATAGTGAATACATTCTTTAGCAATCTAATTTCTTTTTCTTTTTTTTTTGCAATTTTATATTTCCATGGAAATGTCCTGGATTTCAAATCTGGTTTAACAAAAAAGTGTAATTTCCATAGATTTTTAAACCCAAAAATCCCAAATAAATGTATTTTGGGCTAATTTAGCACAAGAAAATTGGCTTTTTTTAAGGCATCACTTAATCCATGATAGTGAAGGAAATCATATGAGACAATAATCCAAACAATTCCTATTTGAATTGTGTCATCTGACCCTTGTTGCTTTGCTCACGGAAACAGAGGCAGTCCTCTTTAGGATACAGTGAATAGAGGTGCTTCTGACTATATTAAAATAAAAACAAAATCCCATGACTGACAACTAGCGGCCTTTTCATCGTCCATCATTCCCCACTGAGTCAGGCTCATCACCGGGAGAAGAGGGTCGCCTTATTTATGGGACATGAGCCTGAGACGTACACACACACACACAGACACATGCACAGACACACGCATGCATGAGGTGTAATATCTGCCCTGCCTCTGCCTCAGGTGTGACGAGTGCCGGCTCTGCTATCACTTTGGGTGTCTGGACCCGCCCCTGAAGAAATCCCCCAAACAGACGGGATATGGCTGGATCTGCCAGGAGTGTGACACATCTTCCTCCAAGGTGAGTGTGTTTGTCTGGGTGTGTGTGTGTGTTTCTGAGAAAGCGATGGAGGGCGTGTGCAGGATGGAGTTGGAGTTGGAGTTGGCATCTCATATTAACTGAGCCTTACATCTTATCTCATGGGGGATTTTTCCTCTAATGATCAGTGTTTTCTTGGAATACAGTAATCATCAGGATTAGCACAGTTAATTTTTACATTGCTGCTATATGTTAAGCAATATTATGTGCATTCTCTTGTAGTTAAATGAGCCCTTGCAATGTGAGTCATTGCAGGTCTCTTTCCACTGTACTGTAATTGTTGTCATTCTGCTGTTATTTCCTGGTTTGAGCTTTCTAAAATTCTGTATCGGGGGATAAGCTCTCCCTCTGTCCTCCTACTTCCTCCCCCTTGCCACTTCAGCTTCGTTCAAAGCTTTTCTCAAACTGAATGTGCCTCATCAATCAGCAATGCCGTGAGAGAAAATTTATTCAAAGCTTACCTTGTAGCTGACAGTCTGCAGTGTCACCACATTTTTTAAGTGGAAGCTCAGATAAAGTAACCCAAGTCATCCAACAGGAGCCTTGCAGTAAAATGTGTGCCTCATTTAAAACAAACAAACAAACAAAAAAAAACACACCCTGTAGCGGTCAGAAAATCACTGACAAAATTCACTTGATTTCTATCAGAAATATATATTTACAAAGAAATTACAAGAAAATGACCACAGAATGACTGCAAAATAAAAAAGCAAGAAAATGACAAGAAACAACCACAGAGGATTAGTTCAAAAAATACTAAAACCCAGAATTTGACCAGATTTTTCTTAAGAAGAAGAATTCTTGCTGAAAATTTACATAAAATGAACACCACTCAATTCATTGATATTTATTAGTGTTACAATTATATATTGAAAATTACATTTAAAAAATGCCATATATTACAGGGAAAAAATGTAATGAATGACAGGACTATACAGTGCTTGAGCAGAGGCACAAAAATGTCATTGTAATATTACAGCATGGTGAATGGATAACAGCTTTTGAAAGTGCAGCTATAGATGACAACAGACGTCATTTCAGCTTTATTTCTGACAGCATATTGACATGGATTTGACTTTAGTGCAGACCAATGTATGTTCAGTGCCAAATGATTTCAGTCAGTAACCTCAGTACCCTGCTGCTTCACCAGCCTGAAAAGCCCTTCAGCCACGATTACTGTACACACACACACACACACACATACATTTATGTGTGTGTGTGTGTGTGTGTGTGTGTGTGTGTTTGTAAGAAACCAAGTGAAAAACAATCTCTATAGCACAACATGACCTCAAATGGTGGTGGGTTGCTTAATGAAAGTCAACTTGGGCATTTGGAACATGGAAAAGTTAGAAAGCCTCTGTCCTCAATCCCCACAGTTCCAGCTGTATTTGTGTGTCTCTTTCTGAGTGGAAAATGCCTCGAAATCACAAATCTAACACAGTGACCTGACAACACGTGACAGCGTCCTACTGTGACTGGATGAAAAAAAGATAATGTCAACGCTTTGCCAAATGCCGCATAACAAGCAGGATTCCATTTTCATTTAAAAAAAAAAAAAAAAAGTGCACCAGCAGAACTTTTTCAAGTTTTTTTTTATTGAATTACACTGCAATCAAAGGTAACATTCGGCTGTTTCTGAACCTAATTAATTAGATAAATGTATCCCCATTTCTATTTCTCCAGAAAAGGGCAGTCTGTCCTGCCAGGCTCTATCTATGTGGAAAATGGGGGTTAATTGATGTTGGCATGGAGTAAGTGAAACATAAAAGCCATACTGGAAACGCTGCATCACGGGAGTAATGCATTAAAATATGAGGAAAATGAAAAGGTTAAAGCTCACTTTGAATGTTAGATGGTGGGCAGCAGAATTCCTCGTGTTAAGCTGCTGGTTATTGCTGCTGTGGGAAAGGCAGGGGCTGCATTAGCTGCACGACGGGACAATGAATAATGCCTATATTTTCCCGTTTATCGAAAGACATTTGAATGCTTACCTGCTTTTAATGGTGGGATTTCAGCCATGGTTTTCCTTTTTTTAGTGTTTTCTTTTGTCTGACCCACAGCAGGAAAGTTCAATTTGTTGCATTTTGTTATTCAGTTCATTTATCCTTATATCGCCCAATATCAAGCAAACTTGGGCTGTAAACGAAAGATATTTGGACTCATGTATGGGGACCAAACATGAAAAAAAAATTGAAAATAAATCTATAAATGTGTATATAATTTACCATCTTTTATGTTATTATTAATTAATTCATTCATTTATTTTGTATAATAGAATTTATTTTCCAGCAGGGTTCATCTTGGAGTGAAATTTATTTTCACCTGTCAATCAAACACTTGGTTGATTTGTGATTGGCTGATGCATTTCTGTCTACTAGATGCTGTGAAATGATCAGCCAATTATTAATCAGTAACAATCCATACAGTTTTGATTGACATCCTCATAATGTACCACACCCCGCTGGAAAATGAGAGATACATCCAGAAGTAGCAATAAAGTACACAATAAATAATTTGGAATGAGATCATTTATATTCATAGATTTCAGTTCTTTGTGCGTTTTATGCATTTGTTTACTTATTCATTCATGTATTTTTTTCTTTATGCAGTTTATTTATTTATTCATTTATTTACTCATTCACTCATTTCTCAGTTTCTTCAAGAGGTTTGTTAATTTCTTCATTTATTTATGTATTTCTAAATAAGTCAGGTTTGATCAGGCTGCATATTTTTGTCCATTCCCGACCTGAGATGAGAGTATAGTTATCAAACCTGACCCGAACCCGAGGCATTCTTTTTTTTGGGGGGGGTTCAAACTCAACTCAACCCGAACCTGAGGATTTGCTTGTCCTCCATGGCTAGGTTACATTTACCGCCTACGTGTTGCCTTCAGCGGCATCATGTAAACTCCAGCACCATACAGAAAGTTTCCCAGAACAGACAGTAGGTCCATCATTTTTACTTATTTTACACTAGAGTTTCTCTAAAATAACACCGACGTGGCTGAACCCGAACATCATTTCTGAATTTTTTTATCCACACTCTACTCCATACACAGGTAGGTCATTTTGGTAAGCTGATCATCCTGCCAGGTTAGAGCCAACAGCAAATCTGATTCTAGTCACTGGAACTGCAACTTAGCATGAGCACAGTACAGGAATTGCTTTTCTCTGATGTTCAGTTAAGAACCAAAAAAAAAAAAAAACAGAAATAGCTGAATATGAAGCTAGGCTGCATTTTGCTTCATTTTGTTACGCAAGGCTTTCCCTGAGGGACTGCTGGCTATCACATGTCAGCATTTTACCCATCAAACCTTGTGTTTTACTATTGTTTTCCTGAAGTTGGCTCACATTACAGCATCACTCCTAATGAACTGTGCTCAAAAAAGACAGAAGCTGCATTTTCAGGTGTCTCGGTGCGGTTATTTGGTGCCACCAGAGTACAAAGAGCACTTTGGAGAATTGTTTTCATGAATGCCATGAACTAGTACAATGTTCCCCAAAGATAAAGCAGAAAACATAACTTTTAAAATCATATATTTAGAGATGCAGAGCGTTGTGCTTTTCAAATTTAGTTCCCAAGCTGGCTAGTTGTGACATTACAGCCCATATTGTACACTACATCTACAATATGTGTCTCGTAAATAGGGCTATTATAAGTCAGAGGGAGAGAAGAAAGGTTTAAATTGGTCACCCACTGTTAATTTGTGAGAACTGTAGTGTTGCAAGCAGCAGCGACGGAGGAAGGGCTGCTGCTGGAGAGGCATAAAAAGGAGCTTTTAACAGCGGTAGGTGAAGGCGGGGGAGGAGGGGGAGGAGGACACTGGGATTAAACAAGACTTAGCTTTTTTAATGTGCTTACTGGCCGCCTGAAGAGAGAGAGCAGACCCTCCCAGAGGAGCACCGGGTCCAGTCCAGTTTAATCAGGGCCCGGCCGACGCATCGCGACACGGCCACAAACAAACAAAGCTGCAGTGGACATCCTATGGAACGTGCACACACACACACACACACACACCAGTCATGTTGCCATAAAACATACAAATGAACTGCAAGCGAATAACTAAATGCTGCAAAAGAATTAGGCAAATTAAGGTGCATGACATCTCAGAGTCAGAATCAGGTTTATTTCCCAGGAGGTTTTAAAAGGAAAAGGAAGAGGAATTTGCCTTGGTGTGTCGGGGCAAAAAAAGTGCAAGAAAGTGTGTGTGTGTGTGTGTGTGTGTGTGTGTGTGAATGTGTACATGAGAAATACACAGGATTTACCACAGTAGGAATTTACATGTATTCAGGTTTTGCAAAGAAATTCTTCCAGTCTGATGTCGCCGTTCCATTGCTTTGGATGTAAGAGTCAAATATGTTGATTTCTTCATTTGTCCACTTGTAGCCGTCGACGTGACCCCCCATCCACCGTGACAGCCAGAGGTCATGTGATTAAATCCCACGCACATATCCTGGCGCATATTTGACAAATGCATTTCCATTTGCAAGCCATCACATTCCTTGTTACTGACTAAAATATTTATCCGCCTTAAGTGAGCAGCGAGGTATTTTGTCACCGTTTGCTGGCGCCATTTTATTCAACACTTGCCATTTCCATCAAGCGCTTTTATCCGTTACAGCAAAATATGCAAAAAGGTGGATGGAGATAGATTTACAGCCCGCCAGCCAGTATACCCTCATCCACCAGTTTGTCTCCTTTTTAAATTTTTAAATAAACATCCTGTGTAGAATATGACCGGCGAACTTAAAAAAAGATCCTGTTCCACTGGAAAAGAAAAAAAAAAATCTTCCAAAGCCTTTATAATGACATGGCTAAGTATGATTTAAAAACCTGGCTGCTGACAGTCCAGCCCTCTCCAAATGGGGACTAATTCTTGTTTGCCTGCTAGAAAACCCACGCAGAGCTCCTAATTCCCCTGTTTTTCTTTCTTTTTTCTTTTTTCTTTTTTTTTACATTACACCTTGACTCATGTTGGACCAGTATACCAAGCCGATATTCGCATTTAATTAAAAATCCTGCATAAAGTCTGTGTCATACATGTCTGACTTAATGGATGTGCTCAGTTTGTTTTTATTAGGTATTGATCAGTGCCACACAGGTTGTGCCTGATTTGATGGTAATTCAGCTTTCTTCTTGGATTCCATACATCCAGTATCCATATATTTCTATTATTATCCTGCATTTAATATTGTGTAAAGAATATTTAGAGTGCTCACAGGCACTGCACAGTGAATAAAACTCTGGGGGAAATACTGAATACTGCTATCAGCATTCAGATCCCTGTATTGATTAACATTATTCTTCCCTTGAGTCACGTTCATTTACAATAATTTACTAACATTTTTGCATGTTGTGCTTCTGTCAACATATAGTAACACTAGAGACGTGAGCTTTCAAACAGTCTCTCTCTCTTCTCTCTCCCTCCTCAACCGCCTGTCTTGTTTCCCTCGTTCTACCAGCTCTCAGACATTAGGGAGTGTGTCATTGCCTCTGGAGTATCTTGTCCCTGTGAAGTTGCTCCCGTCCTCCTCCTCATCCTCCTCCTCCTCCTCCTCCTCCTCCTCCTCCCACGTTTTTACATCAAGCTCTAAAACCTTGGGGCTTCGGATCTCTCTGCCCTAGAAGCCGAGTGACATTTCGCCGGTGACAGTGGAATAACGCTGCGGCGTGTTGACGTGACAAATTAGCGCCAACTCTTTTACTCCATCCCGTTTAGCAAGCTGGCTCGCTGCAAGCTTATTCTAACAGTTGGTTATATCAATCTGTGTCTTTTCTCTCCCGTGGAAGGCCCAGTTTATATAGATATACTATATTGGGTAAACGGTTTGTGGTGAAAGACTATTTTCACTATTCGATTTCAGTTCATCCAGCACATCGAGGAGGCATGTTTAGGCAACAAATGGATGAAAGAAACGACAAGTCTAAACCATTTCTAATATTACAGGGTCTAAATTTTCTGAGAGGCAGTTAAGAATGTGACATTTTTGAAAAAGCATGGTGCACAGACCTTTTAAGGCGCAAGGTGCTCAGAGTGTCTCGGTAATAGCAGCAAGTGTGGGGAGATAATTGACTCCACTCAGGGCATCTAAAAAGCACTCTGAGATGAGAGCTGTATTTAAGGAAAGTTTTATTATCTGCTTTTAAATGCCAAGCCACGCACCGTTTTTGCCTGTGGGGGGAGAATGTTTCTTAAATGCCAACGTTAAGTGCAGAATACTACCTGACCGTTGTGACTGAGATTCAGGTGCTAGAGGAGATAGTGGGTGGTCAGCCTTCTGCTCTGACAGCCTGGCACAAAAGAACAGTACAGGAAGTGATTTGTCGAAGCTCCCTGCAGCCACCGCTCTTATCTGAGTGGAAGATGTAAGACATCTGAGGGAAAAGGTGCATGGGAAGCCGCACACAGTTTCTTGCAGTGTACGTGAGGCTGACCACAGTTACGGCTACATCTCTTGTTTGGTGATCAGATCCCGTTTGTGTCCTTGCACTGGAAGACAAAGGCTAAGAGATTTGCATCAAATTAGGGAGGCACCAGTCCAGTTTTTTCAGTTCTGATTCAATTCCAATACCTTGGCTTTGGGTATTAGTCAACGCTGAGTCTGATACCAGAGCTCTTTTGTCTCGATTATTATCATCATTATTTTTATTATTGTTAGTGGTGGTAGTAGTAGTAGTAGTAGTAGTAGTAGTACTAGTAGTACTAGTAGTAGTATTGTTGTTGTTTGCATTATGCGCAAGGTTACAAGAGGCTTATCAATGCATTATCAACTGTTTGTAAGTAGATTTGGCTCATAGCAATGACCACTGTGACAGAATTTTCTTATTTAAATGCAATACTGGCTTATGCCACTGTGGCGCTATACCATAATCAGCACAGTGCACCCAGGAGGGCATTGTTCAAGAAGAGGAACACCTTTGCGTTCACTAGCTACAGCCAGGCTGGCAGGCTGTTGCGGAGGCAGTAGAGGTAGAGTAACTACAGAAATATTATAAAAATATTGCAGGCAGCATTGTGTGTGTGCGTCTATCATGTATCAGTATGTGAATCGGTAACATCCAATATCCATAATGGCGATAGCATGGACAGTACCTGCCCTATGATTTAATATTCAGACAGGTAACATTTAGAAAGGAGGCCGTCCTGTGCATTGCAGGAATTTGCAAAACTTCCTTTAAAAAAAAAAAAAAAAAATGACATTTACCACGCAAATGACGGTAAGTTTCAGCATCAGCTGTTTGACATCCAGTCTGATTTTGCATGGTGAAATACACATTGCTGTGGGTCCATGTCTGATCGTTTGATTGGCTGGGCCATGTTGTTTATATCACTGTGTCAGTCTTACATCCTGACAAAGGTCACTGACTGAAACATTGCATTTTTTGTGTGTGTGTATAGAATCTAAAAGTTTTGTAGGTTAATCACATATAAATACTGGTTAGTCTAAGGAAGAACATGGCTTTGGGAGTGATAGGCGTTTGTCATCATACTCAAATACTCAAATAAATTTACGGGGATTGGAATCTGTACACAAATCTCAGACAACACAGGATAAAGCTTTGCAGCACTTTGGTTAGTTTTCTCTCTTGTTCAAACCAAAGAAAACACGCTGTAGGTGTAATAGCAGCCTAAGACAGAGGGTATCTGTCATCGTTCATGTGTGCTCGTCTTCTGCTTTCCAGCTAAAGGTCACAGTAAATGGGATTAGGCCTCTGAAGTCTTCTTTCAGAACAAAATGTCTTTTTGAAGATGATTTGTCTCTGTGATTTGTTCAGATTATTAAAGCATTTGTAGACTATTATTAATTGTGCAGGAGCTGTTGGTTTACAGTGTTGTGGGAAAATGCAGGAGCTGAATGTCGGTGTCATTGCAGACATGTTTCTGTTGTGCGAAGGGGCAATAAAAGGCTTTATTAGACAGGCTTGAGTTCATTATAGACGCTGTGTTTCTCTCAGCCTGCCTGGCTTAGATAAACCTCTCACTGACCAAGGCCACATCCTTCCCGCTGTCACCCCAGGCCCTCACCGAATTGATTTCAGTAATAAAGTGACAGTCTTGCCGTAATATACGGATGGCCTTTAATTCAAGCCTGTTACCGTGCCAAGGGGTGCTTGTTTAAGGCTTTATTTACACCCTCGTGGCGCTGCCTGGCGTGCTGGCCTCCATGGTGAATCAGACCAGAAGATCTGGAAAAAAGGTTTGAAATGCCAACAGCTCTTAAAGTTGCTCAGGCAGTGTTTAAAGTGCTCAGCTGTGAACTTGTGTGGGATGCACTTCTTTAGCTACACTTTGGACTTGTTGTCATCAAAAGGGTTTGCGACTGTTGGAATTACTGTCCGTGAAAGTGTGGTGTTTTCTTCAATTCCTTCAGAGCTGTAGGCCCTCTCCTCAGAAAAGCAAACACTTCATTTGTGTTTGAAGTTCTGCTGTGACCTTGGAGTATTCAGCTCCATGTTTATATGATAAAAGTTATGTGTTTAAGGATAGTGTTTGCCTTTTTTGACTATAGAATATATAGAGATATCCTGTAAGTCATATTTACCAGTGACTTTGAATATTTGAATTTCCCCACAATTTACATCGCAGCAAACTATCGCAACAAATCATGCAGGAGTACGAAAGATCACAACACATAATCAAAATCCTTTGATTTTAAACTATGAATTTTTGTTTGGAACATCCACCTTATAATATTCTGCTTCTGCTGCTAACAAAGTCATCACCATTCATCAGCCACAGAACTGATAACTGGCTATGGAAAGCAAACATTTGCTGGGGACTATTTTCCTGTGGAGGAACCGTCTCACTCCTCCCAACTTCAGGTCATCAAAGCACAACAGTGCTGCTGCTTTTAGGAAAACGAATGTGGACGACTTTATTACAGTGATGGAATACTGGTGTGAAGAAAGTTTGAAGTCTCTGAAAGTTCATTTGCATATCATGGTGTATTGAATGGAAACCAAAGGCTGGAGAAAAGGAAGGAAAATGATAGGAGAATTCTGAAATCATGACTGCTTGCTTTGGGAAGAGATTAGCAGAAACGTGAAGGTTCTACATTTTGTAGACATGCAGAAGCATGTCAAATCACTGGTATGGTCCTGTAATTGTTTTTATCAGGGTATCAGTTAATGTACATTTTGATGCTGTTCCCAATTCAGAGGAAGATTACCTTTACAAGTAGTGCCATCAATCAGAGACTTCACAGCTTGACCTGTGAAACATTGTAATTAAGTTAGCCTAATTAACTTAATGAAGTGTCACACTTCAGCGGCTTTACTATATAGAGTAAATTGAAAGAAAAATAGGCATCATTACTCATCAGATGTTATGGTGTTTAGAGTGAGGCAGGGAGGAAAGCATTTCCTCACATCTTGTCATCTGATGGGTGTCTATCTGAGTGGAAAAACGTAACCTATTGCCTTATTGTTTATATATTCAAGTCATTTTTTTTTTTTTTCACAAACCATCCGATTGGTTTCATCAGTATGAAAGGCCCATTTATGAAATGAATATAAATTCCTGAACTTGATTCCAATTTGTTGGTGTCTGCTTTTCGTTCTTGAGTCTGCATGTCTTCATCACTGATCAGCTGGCCTTACAGCTGAGGCTTTCATTCAAGCACATGAAAGCATCATATCCTCATCAATGATTGTTGTCTTTAAGACAAGGCCAAAGTTTAACGACACTTTAATCTGATTTAAAGGCAAGTGGGGGCAGCTCAACTAGCCTGTAGGGAGCACGGGACATGGTCAAGGGTGGCCAGGCGGGAGGCTGAAGATGAAGGGAAAATCAATGGGTAGGAGTCACCTCCATCACTTTAACTAGGCGCTACAGACGCCCATGCCCCTCTCAGGGGCCAATTTGTGGAGTAAACAGGAGTGTGTGATTGCTGTTGGGTTCCCCAGTGGCCCCAGTGGTCCATTATTCTGGACCTGGCTCCATTCTAATAACCCTCTTAGCGGAGAGCGTACATGAAGCCACTTTCCGGACCCCTCAGTACTTTATGACCATTAACACTGTGGCAGACACCAAGCAGCAGCAGCACAGGCCCTTCATCAAGATAACATTCCCACAAGCCCCTGGATCCTGCTGAGTAAGCACAAACCATACTGTGGTCTAATAGCACCCTCTTTAGAGCCGGGACTTTAATAAATACACTTAATAAAGCTTTGGTCTAAATTTCTGGTTGTGAACCTACCAGATTTGAATATAGCAGTTCTAATGCATATTTTTTTCCAACCTTATGTGTAAATGATTCAAACTTTAGTAGGTATTCAATTATAATGCTGTTTTGATTTGAATTCAGCTTCATCGTGTTACCATATAAACTTGACAACTCTATCTGCCCTGGGTGATTTTCATGTTTGTACATCAACTGAAGGAATACGTGTTGACAAAATCCTGCGAGCCTTGTGTTAATGAAAAGCTGTGAAAACCCTGCTGGATAAACTCTAATGTGCTATGCACTGTGGTTTAGGTAAAAAAGCAGCTTGTGTTTTTCTTGTGAATTTGACAATTGGACATTTATAGAGAGGTTTTCTCCCAACAGTGACAATGTGCTTCTGTTTACCACATAAAATGATTAACCCTTTCAAGCATAAAATGATACCTGTTTGATGACAGGCCCTTTGTCTTTACATCATTCTGTGCCGCTGTGATTAAAACACAAAGCATATTAGGAATATTGTTTAAAGGGATAGTTAACCTATTTTGAAAAATGTGTTATTATCCCCCCACCTCCCTAATATTCATCAAAATAACCGCCTTAATCCTTAATCCACACGTGAAATATATATATTTTTTCAAATTTATCTCTTTCAAAACATACAAAATATTGTTTTTAAAATCTTCATGTGACTTCCTTGCATAGATTTTCAGCAAAAGTCTGCAAAAACACGGATGATGATACAGTCAAGAACGTTGTGCAGGGCTGGTTGGGTGGTTTCCAAACGAGGAGCAAACATACCTAACAAAATAAATAAGAACAAAGGTGAATGAACTGCCCATGGTGCTTTTCAAAGAATAAATAAATGAATACACACACAAAAACACTGCATCAGACCAATAAATGCCCTCCAGCTTACATGCTAATTGTAAAATTACTTGCTGCCCAAGTTGTGAGTACACTCAAACAGTAATCATTTGAGACCGAGGAGCAGCAGGTGCAGAAATACCAAGCCGTGTCAGCCGAGACTTCTTTTTTAAACAGATGAAAACTGCATCCTCCTGGTTTGGGTGGATAGATCATTCATGTTTGATGTTCCTGGAGAACGCTGAGTCACTGTGCTGCAGCTAGGGTCGAGGCGAGAGGGGAGACTAACCAGAGGTCAGTCAGTAGAGTAATAATGGCAAAATAATTAAACACTGTGAGATTTTTTGGCATTTGCAAGGTAAGTGTGTGAGGAGTTTTGCCCCCTCGTCTGTGTATATTTACAGTAACTGACACACACAACTTATTATAATGGACCAGTGATAGTGGACTTGAGACATGGAAACACATGACTAGCTAAGACTACCACTAAGACATAAAAGTAGGTATAGTGCACATAGGAGTGGAGGATGTTGGTGTATGTGCAGGTTTTAATAGTTTGATGTTTCAAGCCCTATTCAGGCAGGATTTACTTTGCACAGGGACCTCAGCATGAATCCACTGTGTCTGTGTTTTTTATTACACAGCAAATTACCTACTGTTTTTTGTTACTCACAGATCTCCTCAGATAAATTTATTCCCGTTTGAACAGAAAAACCTGTGTACAGAGTTTAATGGATGTTTTCACTATCTTCCCACTATCAAACATCTTCTGCCCAGAATTTTTTTTTTATTATTATTATTACATCAAATCTCTTTTCTCACAATTCTGAGATAATTATTTCATTTACTCAGAAAAACAGGACTGATTTTTCTCCATTAATTGTTTCTCAAAATTCTCAGATAATTGTCTCATTAATGCAGGAAAACAGGAACAGAAAAATAAATGAATAAATAAATAAATCAGAGAAGAGAGCTAGATTCCACAAGCTGCTGAGATGGCGTTGCAGCATCAGGTAGCCACTCCCATCTCTGTAATGATGAGGGGAAATTACCAGAGATTGTAATCCCATGCACATAGGAACATGACATTACAGACATCCCATGTTAGTAATTAACACTCAAACGTCATTTGGGAAAGTAATCCTGTCCAAACAGGGCTTAAGTAGTAGTTATTTTCCTTTTTATAGTGCACAAGTGGTTCAGTTCAGGTTCAGTTCGTTCAGGTTGTTGTTCAGTTGTGTTACAGCAGCGTTATATACACAGTCATTTCAGTTGCATGAGATAAGCGGCCCTGTTGTATTGGATATGGAAAATGTTATAATGATGTATCTAGGGTAGGTTTGGCCGTGCTGATTTGCCCGTACAAGCATGTGTTGAGACACACACTCAGCGCACAGACACATAGTGTTTAACAAAACACTTTTGCGGTGGAGTGCGTCTCATTGATGCCATAAATCACACTAATGGGCTTCAGGGAAAAGCATCCCGCTCACAACGGAGAGGCTTCATAGACTGCAGCCTGCTGAAGTCTCCATTCCTCCACTACCTGTGAGCCTGCCTTTTCCACTGGCTCTGCAGCCATTTATGAAGCGGCCCCCCTACTCCGCACACACACACCTACACACAACACACACCGCCCCACCTGGAGCTGCACACATCCTCTCCAGTAGCAGCTCATTATAAAAGCTCCAGTGGAAATCGATATCATGCACACAACTATCACATATAAAATGCATCCATCAGTCAGTCATCCCCCAGCCAACCTCACCAAAGTCTCCTCTACATGTATTTTCAGCTCAGGAGACATTTTCGCTGTTTTCTATTTGATATGTTGTGTCTTCTCAGCTCCATTCAGGAGTAATAGCACAGATACACAGCCAATTTGCCCATAGTGCCCGAGCACTCAGACCTATTTATGATTCAGTGCTTTATTCTAAATGCTTCAAATTGGAAACAGAGAGAAAGTCGCTCCCCCTCCCACCCCCAACCCCCTACCCCACCATATATTCTCCGCTTGGAGGCATCTGGTCTTATCAGACGAGGCGATAAAAAAAACCTGCTTGTGCATTTTACCTCTGATTAAATTAGGCGTCGCCTGGTAAGTTCACCTCAGTATCAGTCACGCCTCACTAAAATGGAAATCCGTTTCTTGGGGAAAAAATGGGGGGGGGGGGGCATTAATGAATGCCCTTTGTAATAAACGAAATGGGAATCGCAAATATGCCCAGTCATGAAATTTAATTGTGCTTTCTGGTGACTGGTTTGTGGGAGCTGAGGAGCCAGAAGTGCGTCGGCAGCGCAGAGGGCAGAGGTGGTTAAATGTAGCGCGTAACGCGCCGCCTGAACGGGCCAGTGAACCTTCCAGTGGCTGCGATTGTGTCATCTCTCAGATTGCAACGGGAACTTTGAATCAGGCCGGTGCGCATCAAGGAAACCAAAAACACACAGACTCATTGACCTGCACATAAACACACATGCAGAGACAAACATATGCGTTCAGAGCAGGAAGGAGTAAAATGGGGTTTAGGAAAGAGGTGTACATATATTTCCATCCTCCTGTCACCCCAAAATCAGCATTGCTTCATTGAATTATATTGAAATCTTCTATTGTTTTCTAATTAACCAAAGTCTTGTACGGGGGGGTATTTTATATGAATTAATTTACTTACATGCATCAGAGTTACCCATAACCCCCTAACCTTAACCTTAACCAATAGGCCAAAATGACCACCCACCATGTAAAGAATCCAAAAGAAATTTGGCATACAGCTGATGTCTGTACCAAACTCCAGATTCCATGACTGTAGACGGTTTGGTAATACACTCCACATCCTGTACTCGGTTCATGAAAGCTTGTATATTTGCTGGTCTTTGCACAATCGCCTGTATTCATAAAACTCCTCTGGAAACAACTTAACAGCATCATGGTAATTTGAGGTGACTCATAAAGTTACTGTGGTGCGGATTAGCGCAGCTGAATCACATCACCGTGGCGTTTCTGTCACGTGTCCCAGGCGAAAGCCAATGAGAATCAACACGTTAATAATCAGCCATGTGTGGAAGCACAGTGGAAAGCAAACAGTCAGAAAGAGGGAGAAGGCCGAGATTTTTCACCAGCAGAAATGTGTGTAGAAGAGGTTTTGTCACATCTGGGGTTTTCCTCCTCCAGCAAATCATCCTCCAGCAATGTCTGCCCAGGCCAAGTCAAGGTGATCTGGGGAGTAGCATTTGATAAATACGCCAACTAAAGAACCATAGTTAATAATATGAATTTAGTATTAGTGTTAGTATTAGTAATATTATTATTAGTAGTAGTATCATTAGTAGTAGTTGCAGGACTGTATTAGGACATCATTAAACACTGGTTTCAGTTTGGGTCTAGTTTTTAAGTAAAAAGTCATAATTCCAATGTATTAATTTTTATGTGGAGTAAGACCCAACTTGAATTCATCTCTAGTGCTGAATTTGAACTGGAATCATCGTCTGAAAGCAGGTGGAATGTTTTGCACAGCGATGTGCTTTTATGAATTGTTTATGGGACATGCAAATGAGCAGAGGGAGGTGGTAGTGCCAAAATGGTGGAAGCGGTCAGACTCAGACAGTAAACCTCTTTTATCAATAAGGAGAATACCTGCCGCCATGGTAGTGCGCACTCTTGCAGTGTTAAAACTGACGACATTTGTTTTGCATGCAAATGACTGTCAAAGTAATAGTGACCCTAGACACATCCTCATCTTTGCTGATGACACTGTTATCATGGAGTCATGGACAGGAAGACCTGGAAATTCTTGGAGTAGTTTTCCAATCACGTAAAATGCAAAAACTGACAAAAGGTCCTGGAAATACTAGTGAGCTCCTGGAAAATTCTGAAGTTCAGCTGAGATTACAGGTTGAAATCTTTTTCTCAGTTCACACTGCACATTTTTTAACCGCTGATGATCTGTTTCAGCGCCCGTTCATACCCAGCTGTTGTGTTCCTGTCTGCTGCAGTCATGTGTACGGAAGCCCAAACAGGTCATAAACTCATGAAGTCAACGCTTTGATCAATGCGATTTCATGTTATTAGCACGTTGTTAGAATGGGAACAACAATCAACAACGATGACAACTTGTAATTGTCAGTTTCATGCAATTTGGCCGCTTTGTTCCTTTCGAATCATTCTAAGATGAATCTCTATGAGCAACAGCTAACGTGCATAAGACATTGAATATGTCCTTGAAAAATGTTGGAAGCTGATTTCGGTAAAGCAGTGGGAACCCTGCGGTGTGCCCACTCTGTCCACTTCAATGTAAAGAAATCCAAGGAGGTGGTCATGGACTTTCAGAGCTGACAGCCTCAGCTTACACAAAGAGTGATTAAAGGTCAACCAGTGCAATTTGAAGATAACTATAAAAAAAAAAAATGTTGTCACAGCCTTAGCTTTGTGGTGAATGTGGATGCTGAATGCATAAAGCAAAATCAGTGCTTGTTCTGTCTTTAGAAACTTTGCCGTTTTGCAGTGGATACAATGCTAATGTCCACTTTCCATCCATTTTCTGTCTTTCATTGAGTCTATTTTGTTATTCACTATAAAGTTCCACTATGTAGAGCTAATAAAGCCAAACAGTCCTTTGCTCCTGCTGCAGTTGGATTTCTTAATGTTTTATAATTCAGGTTTTAATTGTTTTTTTTGTTTTGTTTTGTTTTTTTTTCTGTGGCTTTGAGTCTGTGCATTTTTGGGTGACTATGGCTGCAAAACAAATTTCCCCCTGGGGAAGAAAAACAAAATAAAAACTACTCCACTCTACTATGACTAAACAGACAAAGACAAAAGCACCACGTACAGAAACTCAAACTTCCTCAACAGAAAATCCAGCAATCAGATTTTAATTTCCCCTAAAGGAAATTCTGGCTGCAGCATTGCAAGTAATGCTAAACACGCTTTGACTGACAGGCGATCTCTGCGATGTGCAGTGCAGAGTGTGTATCGCATCACCGGTGGAGACAACAGCCTAAAAATGTATGGTCGTCCTGCTTTTACATGTATGAAACATCATCATCTCTGCTCGGGCACATCGAGCCACGTGGAAAAAAAAAGAAACGTCAAAGGTGAAGGACATAATAAAGCAGCTGCCACGCTATGTAAGCGCGCGGCGCACCACGGACCCGCACGCAAGTAAATACAATGAAAGCAGAAAACACGATAAGTAAATAAGTCATCCTAATTAGCAGCTAATTCTTTGGAGGACTGTGCAGACTTGATAAAGGAAGCCAAAGCTTCTTAAAGTACATGCAGCGTTGTAAATTTAAATTCTTTTACAGCATTATTTTAATCCAAGTTTATGAGGTTGATTGCATGAGGTGTGTGGTTGGGTGCTTGGCAGCTGTGTGTGTATACGTGCGTTTGCGTGTGTGTGTGTGTGTGTGTGTTCGCAGGGGGGGGTTACTTTGTCTTCACTTCAGTTGCATTGCACTGGGATGTCAACCTGAAAAGCATTAATGCTGGACCGGTCTTTGTTGCCACCTAGAGCTCAGACTGTGTTCTCCTTCTCTCTCTCTGCATCACAAGAGAGGGGGGGGGGGGCGCTCTGCTCCTGCCCTTTAAACAGCCACACTCACAATGAAAAATGTGGCATTTCATTATCATATATGTATATGTTAGCGCCATGGGGCCTGCCAGCCTATGGAAAGCGAGTAGCGAAAGCAAACCCGCCCCGCTCTCCCCCATTTTCCTCTTCTCCCTCCCCCTCTCCCCCTCTCTCTCTCTCTCTCCCCAGAGGGAATTGATGGAGATATCCCACAATGCCAGAGCCCTTCAGCTCCTCGGGGCCATCGGAGGGGGAGCTTCTGCCTTGCGGCTTTCCCGTCTCTGCTCTGCACAAAGCAAATATCACTCTGTCAGGGGCCGCTGACGCAAAACTCAGCTCCACACACACCGACCTCTGTGGTCTGCCGCTAGTAAAGAGGAGCAGGCACAATGAGGCAGGAGTGTGGCTGTACTCCCCGGTTGTTCAAACATGCTGCAAATCTCAATCGTTCATTCTTCTCATGCAAATGATATCTTCTCTACACTAACATATGTATTCATTATGGTGTATTGCAGTATATGAGGGCGTATATGCTCTAATTATCTGTTGGGCTGCCAAGTACAATATGTTTCATCCGTGATCTTAGACTTGTAAACACATCTGCAGCTCTGAACGTGGCAGGACGGAGGCGGTGAGGGGGCGGGGCGGGGGCGGGGGGGGCTGATGGGTTTGTTGGTGCGCTCGTTTCATTTTGCCTGTGACGGTCATTATAGCCAATGAATGCAAAAATGAGAGCAAAACGAACAAAAAGTTGGTCACAGACAAGAAAAAATATTACATATAGAAAAAATATATTTAAGCCTTGGAAAATCAAACCTGTCTTGTAAGAAGCCACATATTGTCCTATTATATATTTTTATTATTTGATCCGAGCTACACTGGTTGTCTATGAGAGGCCTTTAACCTGAACTGATCCTGATGAGACGTTTTCATCAGATTCAACACAAACTGCATTTCAGTTTCAGTCACGTGTGTTGTATACTGACACAAAATGCATCAGCTTCTGACCTTCAGAAATCTGTATCAGTCAAACCCTAAGCCAATCTACCTCACCCTTAATGTGAAAATAACGTTTCCACTTTCAGAAAGCAGAATTTAGATGCAATTAGATGAATGTGTGAGGAGCGTCAGTCGATGTTTGCATGCAGCATAGTAATGCCGTCACACATGAAGGACCCGGGCTAAAGGCTTCTAATGTGCAACAGCAGACTGCTCCACCGCAGCGCGTGAGGCGCACTCTCTAACAAGGATTACATCCCCCCGCAACTCCCCACATACTCCCCAGGTGATATGTGTATTTCAAATATGATTAACAGCCAGTCTTCTCCATCTCTCTGACAGCTTAAATTGCATGCTGCAGAGGCAATTTCTGTAGACTCACTCCATAAGCCTGACTATAAGGGCGGATAAATGAGGAGTGGGTCCTAACGGAAGGCAATCTTCAGCTCTAGTATCAGCTCTACCACAGCGTTCCCCTGAAAGGCAAAGAAACCAGAACATAAAAACAGATGAAGATTGCCCCGTGCATCTCCCCGCCGCTCCCCTCCTCTCCAGACTGGAGGGAGCTCTGCAGGCACACAGGCAGCAGGATAATGCCAGCCATGGTGGAGCAACTGGCTGCTAGCTGCCGCGCTCAAGACGCCCATCTCCTTCCCCTCAGGCAGAAACAGGGATGATGGGTGGGTGGGATGGGGGGTGGAGGGAGGGGGCATGAGAAATACTCTGAGAGCCCTGAGAGGCCAGGAGGACGGGTGTCACCCCTCTCCTCAGGGACAGACATTAAATCAGGAGAGGAGGGAGCCATTGGAGGTGCAGCTCTGGCTTTATGAGATAGTTAGCATGCGCTGGCCCCACCTCCCCTCTTGTTTCCCATTTAAGAGCTGACTGGTCTTCCGATAACGGATGGCGCCACAGGTAATTGGAAAATTGGCAGGCTTGTCAGGGAGATTTGGTGGATGGCACAAGTGTATACGGCGGTGGAGTTCATGAGGTGTCACCTCGCCGCGAGATTTATAACGCCTTATGGGCAAGCAGAAGAAAGTATCCCGAGTTCAGGAAAAAGTAACACATATTTCTGCCGGGGAGAGCGCATATCACGATGGGTCCAGAGACGAAGACAAGGTTCCTGTTGGTGAAGAGATGATGTATGGAGCGTCCTCTGCATTACAGCCGACGGTGATGAACTGTTTCTTGAGATGCCTTAACAGCCAACTACCTCTGTTTATCCTCCGCTTTACAGTACAGACTGCAGATGACATGAGAACCTTCCTCATCTCAGGTCACCGGGCACCTACACTGCAAAAACACAAAATCTTACCAAGATTATTTGTCTTATTTCTAGTCAAAATATCTCATTACACTTAAAATAAGACATGATCACCTCAGAAGTAAATTGTTTTTAGACAGTTGTCACTTGTTTCAAGTGAAAATTCACTTAAAACAAGTGAAAATTTGCTTGTTTCATTGGCAACATTTTCCAGTGGAAAAAGTGAAAATTCACTTGAAATAAGTGAAAATTAGCTGGAAACAAGAAACAAATTTTGCAAATGATACAAACAAATTTTCACTTGTTTCAAGCAAATTTTCACTTGAAACAAGAGACAATTGTCTAAAAACAAGTTACTTCTGAGGTGATCATGTCTTATTTTAAGTGTAATGAGATATTTTGACTAGGAATAAGACACTTTTGACTTGAAATAAGACAAATAATCTTGGTAAGATTTAGAGTTTTTGCAGTGCAAAGGCTCCGTTTTTCCCTGCTAGATGTTGCTGAACTACATGAGACTAGATGCCCCAGTCAAGTCAAGTCACTTGTATTTCTACAGCACATTCAGCAACAACAGGAGTCGACCCAAAGTGCTTTATAATCATAGCAGAGGACTTCTCAATACAAATGTACACGGTTGTAGATTAAAGGCTAAAATCAAGTATTAAAATAAGAACTTTAAAAGTCAAGAGGAAATGGATAAAACCATTAACAGATTCAAACTTAAGAAGACGACGTTAGACATGAATTGAGAATGGGTCAGCTAAAGTTTAGATTTTCAAAACAGTGGCTGACTGATTTTCAAGGTTTCCAAACAGTGGAGCACAGAATGTCGGAACAAATGGATTTGCGGAGCTCGCCGTGTTTTCTGCTGTAAATCTTGCACATCGCTCTCATCACGCTGCACGCTGCGTTCCGCCTGCTTCCAGGTTTACAGCGCCTTTCTTTTTAAAGCCCAGTCTCTAATTGCAGCGTGGCATCCCCCTGTCACAACACAGCAGCCCCGTAACAGGCTTTGTTTATGATCTGATTCCCAGGATGACGGGCCTTTTCTCCCTCAGACGGGCTGAGATTTAGACGCAGCGGCTTACTGTATGACAGCTTGTACACTGAGGGGCTGAGAGGATACTGCAAACTGAAAGGTTAAAGTCAAAGCTGGAATTTGAGTCCTGATGGCCTAAGAAAGTAGCAAAACGCTAATTTTTCCAGAATGAAGTCACACTCTTGAAGAATCCGTGTGCCTAAAATCCTGAATCAGTACTTTGTTTTAAACTGCGTCAGTCTGGTTCTGGCATGTTCCTGATTGTACAGATTGCCTTATTCCCGGCCTTTAATTGTTGTTATGTTTTAGAGGGGAAAGTTTCTGTAGAGCTGTGTGTTTTTGCCCGATTGTCTAATAATTAATGAGTCTGCAAGTGAAATTTTCCCATCAGAATCCATTGTGCAGAGATGCGCTATGAAACTCCTCTTATCGAAGCCTCATTTTCTAATTAGCGAGCACACAGTCGGGCCTCGCTGCGGGCTTTTAAAAATAGCTTCCCCAAAGATCGGCATGCCGGGGCAAGCATGGCACGTGATTGATTCCTTTTGTTTCAAAATAGATTTCCCAACAAGTGCTGTAGGCAGGGAACAGACTGTGGCAGGTATCAGGGTTGTATATGAGTGTAAGCCTCCCTGTGTATCACACGGAGGGCAGAAGAAAGCCGTGTGGTGTGGAGGCCGCGCTCGCTTCACCCACTCTGAATCAGAATTGTAGATGAGGTGGCGCGGCTCCGGGGCCCGCCGAGGGAATGTAGATTCATCAAGTGTTGTGGGGCCGGTGATCCTAACTTAGTGATCGCACATTATAGTGTGTAGATGTGTTTATTAACCTCTTGGGGGGGGGATAATTGTATCTGTCAGAGTCGTTTAGCCGCCGCTGCTGCTCTCTCTGCTGTCACTTTCACTTTGTCTGCTTTACTAAATCAGCCGGCTCCTCGCTCCACCCACCACCACTTCTGCTCTCTGTTCTGTGGACGTGACCGGGCTGCCCACTGCCTCACTGGGTGCCTTCGTTTTGTTGGTTTTAGCACAGAAAAATACATTTTGAGGGAACTCTGCTCGATAGTTTATTAAAATTTGTCCATTCAGTAAATGACTCTGCTGTGAAAGTACTGATCAGCCTGTTTATCACACAAACGACAGGTCAGACTTTGATGAAATTTGGGGGAATGATGCATCAAAATGACACTGATTGGCTCAAAGGAACCACAAAGAGTGTGTGTGTGCAGTACATGTACATTGAGATTAGTGTTGCAAAGGGGTGGAAAGTTTCTGTTAAATTTCCCGGAAAGTTTCCAAAGATTCCTGTGGGAATTTTCACTCTGGATTATTGGAAATTTTCAGGAGATTTTTGCTTTCACTCTTTTTCCAATTTTTCCGAAAATTCCCAGGAATATTCAGCTCGGGAATTTTGGGAATTTTCGTTTTTTTTCTCTTTTTTTTTTTTTTTTTTTTTTTTCTTGTTATCCATTTGAATGAGGTGTTTAAAAAAGTTTCCATGGAAATTTAAGCTTGGGAAATTTGGAAATGTTCATTTTTGTTGTTGTTAACTTAAGGTGAATGGGGAAAAAAGTCAGCCATCAGTTCGTGACCTCAAACTCAAGCGCACTTGGGTTAAAATGCACCAGCAAGTCCACCGGCTTAACAAAAAAAAAAAAAAAAAAAAAAAAATGAAGGTTTTGGAGTGGCCTGGTCAAAGTCCAGAATTAAAAGCAACTGAGATGCTGTGGCATGACCTTAAACAGCCCTTTCATGTTCAAAAACCCTCCAATTTGGCTGAATTAAAACATTTCTGTAAAGAGGAGTGGGCCAAAATTCCTCCACAGCGATGTAAAAGTCATTTGCCAGTTATGAAAATTCCCGAAAATTCCCTGGAAATTCATTATAATGTAACATGTTTGCATGCATATCTGCTTATAACAAACCAAAATGTGTATTATGTATACATGTGTATGACCAGGTGAATGCAGTGAATATAAATTCCCGAAAATTCCCTGAAAATTCCCGTTTATTCCCATTTATTCCCGTTAATTTCCAAAAATTCCCATGGAAATTTTCCGACTTTGAAAATTCCGGGAATTTTGCAACACTAATTGAGATTGTGCATAATGCCGCTGGCCAACCAAAACCATGCATCTCCATAATACCAACTTTTCAGAAACCAGGGGAAACAGTCTTGTCACCAGGATGACGACTGCACATTTTACAGCTCATAGGATTAGTTCTGTAAAGGTTTCATAATCCCGAGGTTGTTGAACCTTCTGCACCCGTGGTGGAGCTCAAAGTAAGCTAAAGCATGAAAATCACCAAAATTGGAAATACAAGGTTTCCACCCAACCACAACAATAAGTGTCAGTGTATAAGTTTTCTAAATATGAAGGGACCCAAGTAAACACCATATTGTGTTCATATTTGAGATATACAGTACAGGCCAAAAGTTTGGACACACCTTCTCATTCAATGTGTTTTCTTAATTTTCATAACTATTTACATTGTAGATTCTAACTGAAGGAATCAAAACTATGAATGAACACGTGGAGTTATGTACTTAACAAAAAAAGGAGAAATAACTGAAAACATGTTTTATATTCTAGTTTCTTCAAAATAGCCACCCTTTGCTCTGATTACTGCTTTGCACACTCTTGGCATTCTCTCGATGAGCTTCAAGAGGTAGTCACCTGAAATGGTTTTCACTTCACAGGTGTGCCTTATCAGGGTTAATTAGTGGAATTTCTTGCTTTATCAATGGGGTTGGGACCATCAGTTGTGTTGTGCAGAAGTCAGGTTACTACACAGCTGACAGCCCTATTGGACAACTGTTAAAATTCATATTATGGCAAGAACCAATCAGCTAACTAAAGAAAAACCAGTGGCCATCATTACTTTAAGAAATGAAGGTCAGTCAGTCCGGAAAATTGAAAGCTAACATGAGCTGACATTAGTGAGTCAAAAAGTAAACCTTCATCAGGGTTACATGAGAGGGAGAAAAACAGTACAATAACATTTACACAAGACCCTAATGAAGGCGTGCCTTCCAAACACATTGTTACCTCCACCAGTGGACTTAGGCAGGACTGCTATAAGAAGCTGGCATGTCTTGACAGCTGCACAGTGTTGGTGGAGGTTTTTTCGATGCACTGATAAAGACATTTTATAAAGTTTTTAGAAAACCTATCAGCTGCCAAGCATGTCTGCACTTGTTCTTCCTTCCCATCGTTTTCAAGTTGTTGCGTCTTGGTTGAAAGCGATAAAGCAGCCACCCTTTTGTTTTTGGTTTGTCGGAGACGGCATGCCTCACGTTGCCTCGTTTCGATGACAACATGATGTTTGATGTTTTTCCAGGAGGAAGAGGAGGAGCAGCCGGCGGAGGACGACTCTGTCAAGGAGGAGGCGGCAGAGCAGGAGATTCCCAACTGAGACTCCAAACCGAATCCCGAGCGACAGGAAACAAAACAACACGGTGGTCTGCGACTTCACCTCCAGCTCCAGGATTTCCGTTCAGACTCCGATAGCACATGTAACTTTCTACTAGTGTCACACCGTCTCGATGTTTCTAGACAGCCAGACGACTGAGTTAGCTTCTGCTCACCATAGTTTAGCAGCCCGAGGAGCAGTGTCTGTAGAACACACTGTAAGTAAAAGGTGGTATGTTTAGATGTAAGGGTAGAGCTCGTCTTTTCAGTGGAGAAGGCTGGACAGAAGCTGGAGACAACACACTGACCCCCCCCCCCACCCCCCAAACCATCCTCATGAAGCAGCACATGGATGTATTCAGCCACATCTTCCACCCTGTCAGGCCCTGCGATAGATTTCTGTTGCCAGGGGCGCACGCACCACTGTGGTTCTTTTACAGCAGAGATAAACACACGGCAAGTGTTTGGTTGGATGTGTCAGACTGTTAACGGCCGACTGCTTGATGTATTTATGAGTCCAACCAGACATTTTCCATGCAATCTATTTTCATACACTAATAATCAGCATACAGTGTGCACACACAGTATCCTCAGTGTCCTGTTTACAAGATGAAGCTACCAGAGTGGTGTTGAATTTTTCGTTCAAGGCCCACGTAACACTTTCTTTCCTCGCCAAGCACACTCACAGCACGGCCTCAGGCCAGCCGCTGAAATGAATTCATCTATCCGATATCTGTTTCTATTGATGCTGTAGTTTTTAC